>NW_006922287.1:1020874-1022262 GCF_000298275.1 Orycteropus afer afer
TCAAAAAGGGGGACATGCAGAACAGAATTTCAAATTCACATGGAATCCAGACATTATGGAGCCATGGAGATTGGATGAACCCCCAAAACTATCACCCTAAATAGTCTTTACATATTAATCAAAAAATTCCCTGAAGTGTGCATAATACCAAACAACAGTTTAGCTTAACTGGTAAAGGATGGCCACCTTGAGCATTATCCTCTTTTAGGATCATCTATATGGAATCGAAGTGACAATAGCAACTCAAAAGATAGGAAACTTAGGGACCTCTGAGTATACATTAATGAGGGAGGAACAACTCAGAAAAGGAGGGCGAGCGCGGTTACACAACTTGAAGAATGCAATCAATATCACTGAATTGTACATGGAGAAATGTACTGGCGTATGTTTTGCTGCATATATTCTAATCATCAACAATAAAAATAAAAAAGTTTAAAAATTAAAAAATATAAAAGTACTCAGGAAGTCCCAAAATAGAATAGCCCATTACCTCTAAAAGTGAAAGTGAAAATATTGCAATCCTGGAGCCTCAGACTCATACAAGTATTTCTTGAATTTTGTGTCATTAAATAAATTCAGATTTCAAAAGTGAAGGGCATATGGCCACCTGATTTTTAAAAAGCTACTAAATATTTAACTTCTATGCTCTCCCTTTTCTAACATCTATGACCTCAGCCGTAGAATCATAAATATCAAAACGATGCATCAGTATTTATAGACAGCTTCTATAAAAGTGAGTTCTGAGAGATCACAGAAGAAAAGATTTTCAAAGACAAAAATCTCTCTTAAAATAAATAAATAAAGACAAAGAGAAATAGCTCAAAAGATGGAGAAAACTTTCAGCTCAGTCCCATAATCTCAAAAGGCCTGCTGACTTAGATAATAGGACCTAAGCTGTCTTATCTGGCATCCTAAATCTTGACCACATGACCTTGCAAAGGCTTAAGGAATAGGATGGTCTCTTCAAAGCTGGGCAAAGACGTGGAAGACATTGATCCCCTTTTTTTATTAGTAGTGGATCACCCATAGTATCACATGCAGAAGAATGGAGAGGAGTTTCAGGGTCTGCACTGAGGCAGTGCTGTTGTTGTTATGTGCCGTCGAGCTGTCTCCAACTCATAGTGACCTACGTACAACAGAATGAAACATGCCCTGTCCTTTGCCAGCCTCACAGTCCCTACTGTACCTGAGCCCATTGCTGCAGCCACTGTGTCAATCTTGTTGAGGGACTTCCCCTCTTTCGTTGACCCTCTACTTTACCAAGCATGACATCCTTCTCCAGAGAATGGTCCCTTCTGACTACATGACCAAAGTAGGTGAGATGAAGTCTGGCCATTCTCACTTCCAAGGAGCATTCTGGCTGCAGTGTGATGCACTAGAATTCACAC
>NW_006922287.1:1023298-1024184 GCF_000298275.1 Orycteropus afer afer
TCATAGCGACCCCTCCTTGAGTTTCCAAGGTGGTATCACTACAGAAGTAGATTGCCCAACCTTCCTTCTGAGGAGTGGCTGGTGGGTCTGAACTGCCAGCCTTCTGGTTAGCAGTCAAGTGCCTTAGGCACTATGCTACCAGAGCTCCTAAGATTCTGTTTAGCTTCCCTCAATGAGCTTGCTTATCTCTTCATGTTCATTTCTCACTTCCTAATTCTACTCACTCCCTGTGTCACACATATACCTGAAGACAGCTTCTCTGGGGCTCCCTGTCTTGATGAGTAGGAGCATCTCCATCTAGTTTCCCAGACCAGAAACCAGGTGTGGCAAGTTGACTTCCCAGCAACCTCAATTCTGTCCTCTCTCTTCCATTCTCACTGTCACCACTCACGACACCATCATGTCTTAACTAAACCCCTGAGACACTCTTATAACCATTCCATTTCCAGTTTAGCATGTTCCATCCATCATTGATACTTACAAATCTGCTATGTCTTCCCTAAGATAACTGGGCAATGGCTTCCCATTGCTCTGGGTATAAGTCCGAACTCCCTGTTAAAGCCTTTAAGGCCTCCTTTTCCCTTAACGTCACACTTGCCTCTTTACGCTGAATCCATTGCCTTCAAGGTGATTACATTTCATGGCAATCCATGTGTTACAGAATGGAATCAATCTATAATGGTTTTTTTGGCAGTAACCTTTACAGAAACAGACTGCCAGGGCTTTCCTCCACAGCAACACTGGATGGGTTCCTATCATCTTTAAGTTAGCGGTCTACCACAAATGGTTTGCAAGGCCCACCCATATTTAACTTGTTCCAAGACCTCAAATGGGAGCTCTGGTAGCATAGTGGCTAAGGCACTTAACTGCTAACCAAAAGGCTGGT
>NW_006922287.1:1025575-1026457 GCF_000298275.1 Orycteropus afer afer
ATTGTGCTTGCACTATTCTTCAGATAGTGAACGATGAATGAAATGTAGCCTCTAAACACAAGATACATATAGACTCAAGAATGGAATTATAACAGTGTTATTAAAACACACTAAAGGAAAAGAATTAACACATGTAAGAAATGCAAGTATTTAAAGTTAGTTGAATTTTGCTTTTTATACTTACATATAGAATAACACCTAATATAGCACTTAGTCTACCTGGTTGCTTAATGGCCCCTCCCTCCCTTACTCTGGATATCAAATGCAAATTATTATTCATGTGAAAACTTCACGGTCATCTACAGAGGCTGAAAAGCAAAGATGGTAAGTCCACATTTACGATGGAAAATTATGATGATTCATTATAAGAAAAAATGCATCCTTAACTTCAGGTGGTCTCTGAGACTCTTGTTCAAAATCCATTTTAGAGTAAGTAAGTGAAACGGAGAAACATACCTTGTCAGAGTGATCTGGAAGGAAGAGTAGCCAGCAATGAATGAAGCCAATCTTGTCAAGCTCTGCTTCCCAGATCCGCCCACACCAACGAGGAGGGCGTTGCCCCGGGGAGTACGAATAACCCGAGAGATCTGTAACATGGAATAGAAAAGGCATGTATCTTTCAACATGTAAGTACTCCACTTTTTCAAATTTATTCAACATAAGCACAGGACCAAATGATCATTTTGGAAGATGTAGGTGTCCCTGGTAGCGCAGTGCCTAAGGCACTTGACTGGTAACCAGAAGGCTGGTGGTTCAAACCCACCAGCCACTCCTCAGAAGGAAAGTTGGGCAATCTATTTCCACAGTGATATTCCCTCAGATACCCAAGGAGGGGTCGCTATGAATTGGGTCCTACTTGACAGCATGTTAACAACAACAACA
>NW_006922287.1:1027232-1028815 GCF_000298275.1 Orycteropus afer afer
CCCTGCAGATATTTGAAATACTGGTCACATAGCCTCCAGCCCCACACCAACATGTAAGCCACCACGGCAGAACAAACTGACAGATGAGTAGTGGTTTCTATCATCAAGGCTGCATTTTCCAACTACTGATCCTTCTTTGTTTCTAACTTTCACATTCCAATAAACAAACAAAAAAAGTCACTGGCATCAAGTTGATTCTGACTCATAGTGAGCCCCATAGGGTTTTTGAGGCTGTAAATCTTTATGGAAGTAGATCGCCCCATCTTCCTCTTGTGGAGCAGCTGGTGGGTTTGAACTAATGACCTTCTGATTAGCAGCCAAGTGTTTTATCCACTACACCACTAGAACTCCTTATTCCAATCACCTGTAATTATCAATTTACCCTAACAGCATATTTGATTAGTTTCAGACTGCAGAAGTTGGTAAAAAATCTTCAATTTCTTCATCTGGGCATTAGTGGTTGGTGCATACATCTGAATAACAGTCCTATTAACTGCTTTTCCTTGTTGGCATATAGATATCATCCTATTACTGACAGTGTTGTAGCTATCTCAGGATACAATTTCAACTGTTCTTTGGACAATGAATGTCCATTCACCTTTAATTTGTCATTTCCAGCATAGGAGACCATATGATTTCTGATTCAAAATGCCCAAAACCAATTCACTTCAGCTCACTAATGCCTAGGAAATCTGTCTTTAAGTCTTCCATTTTACCTCTGCTGAAACCTGTCCACCGTGGGTGACCCTGTTGGCATCTGAAATACTAGGGCTTAGCTTCCAGCAATGCACAAGCCATCACAGTAAAACAAACTAACAAACGAGTGGTGGGAAGTTGACTTTCTTGTTATTGTTGTTGCTAGGTGCTGTCAAGTCAGCTTTCACTTATAGAGACCCTCAGTACAACAGAAGGAAACACGGCCCAATTGTCTGCCATGCTCACAACCTTGCTACACCTGAGCCCATTACTGCAGCCACTGTCAACCATCTTGTTCAGAGTCTTCCCCTTTTTCACCAACCCTCCCCTTTACCAAGCATGATATCCTTCTCCAGGGGAATGGTCCTTTCTGACAACATGACCAAAGTAGGTGAGACAAAGTCTGGCCATTTTCTCTTTCAAGGAGTTTTCCAGCTGTACTTCTTCCAGGATAGATTTGTTAGTTCTTCTGGCAGTCCATGGTACTTTTAGTATTCTTTACCAACACCACAACTCAAAACTATCAACTCTTCTTTGGTCTTCCTTATTCACTCCCATGCATATGAGGTGATTGGAAATACATTGCCTTGAGTTAAGCACATCTTAGTCTTCAATGTCTT
Source organism: Orycteropus afer afer (assembly GCF_000298275.1). Classification (NCBI taxonomy): domain Eukaryota; kingdom Metazoa; phylum Chordata; class Mammalia; order Tubulidentata; family Orycteropodidae; genus Orycteropus; species Orycteropus afer. Next base: position 1,028,549 of record NW_006922287.1, read on the forward strand.
TGTTCTTCAGCACTTCAAAGTGGTCTTTTGCAGCAGTTGCCCAGTGCAAATATTATTTATTTAGAAAAATATTGGTTTTTTGTCCTTCCTTTTAGTTATTAAATATGACAGAATATCTATTGTTTCTGAAACACTTGACCATTAAACCAAACCAACTCATGGCTGAGTCAGATCCAAATCACAGCAACCCCTCCTTGGGTTTCCAAGGTGGTATCACTATGGAAGTAGATTTCCCAACCTTCCTTCCGAGGAGTGGCTGGTGGGTTT
>NW_006922287.1:1029445-1030669 GCF_000298275.1 Orycteropus afer afer
CTTTGGTTTTTCATGTGATAGTTAAGATTGTGTGTCAATCTGGCTGGACCACGATTCTCACTGGTTTAGCAGTTATGATACAGTCATCCCCTATGATGAGATCTGATATAATGTAATCACCTCCATGACACTATGAGCAGTCAATCATTTGAAAGGTAGTTTCCTCAGAGGTGTGGCCTGTTTCCTATATATATCTATACACACACACACACACATATATATGGAAAATGCTCTGGCCTTCTGCTGGATCTTGATCATGCATCTAGTTGATCATCATGTCTGGTTCCTGGACTTGAACCAGTGGTCTGCCCTACTGCTTGCCAATCTTGAATTGCTGCTTTCACAGCCTGTGAGCCACTCTCTGAAGCCAGTAGCCTCCTATACTGCCTACTGAAGTTCAGCAGCCCCTGTACCTGCATGAATCAGCCGGGGCTCCAGCTTGGCATTTGACCCACAGACTTAGGACTTCCCAGCCTCTGCAACTGCATGAGCCATTTCCTTGAAATAAAGTTCTCTCTCTCTCTCTCTCATTCTTTCTCTCTCTCTCTCTCCGTGTGTGTGTGTTTGTGTGTGTGTGTGTGTGTTTCACTGGTTTTGCTTTTCTAGAGAACCCAGCCTAAGACACCTCACTTCCAGAAGGAAAGTTGACTAAATAACCTCTAACAGCCCCTCCAATTCCAACATTCAGTACTTACTAGAGGTGCTTATTTGCAATTATGAGATCCCACCTGGTGGTGCAACCTTAGTAATGAAAGACAACCTCGAAATGTCTTCTTTCTAACTAAAAGGATGTAGTCTGAAAAAGCAATTTCCATAAACAAAGTTAGACTATCAACAAGGGAATTCAAATGGCCTTATCTCCCACTATAGATAAATTCCATCACATAAACTATCAAGTGAATGATACATTTAACTTTCAAAATTTGAGAACCAACTGTCCCATGGATGGAAACCATAATGACTCATATGACAAAATAGTAGTTTCCTGATGGATCTTCCTCTAGCAGAATATCATGAATTGAATTATATCCCTCAAAATATTTATTGGAATCCTACCCCTATGCCTGTGGCTGTAATTCCATTTGGAAATAGGATTGTGTTTGTTATATTACCAAAGCCCTATCAGTGTAAGGTGTACCTTAAACTTAATTACTCTTGAACTATTACAAGAACAGATTTGGCACAGACACAAGTGAGCACAAACAGGGGAAAGATGTACGCCAC
>NW_006922287.1:1031234-1032493 GCF_000298275.1 Orycteropus afer afer
AATCATCCATCCTGTCTCACATCTGAAGTGCACATGCTCTTACTGCAAGCATATAGGTGTGACACCCTGAATTCAATTTGAAGAGTAAGCTGAAATATAGCATCGAGTTTATTTTTAACCTGAGTATTCTCCTAGGAGATGAAAATAAAGAGGGGGTGGTGATTCTGGTGCAAAGCCAAGTGTCTGTCACTTGTGTGAGACCCTTCTCAGCGTGACCACTGTACCTTGACTAAGTGAACCATCGCATCTGCAAAGAACACCATGTCCATGCCAGCTCCGCGGGTGCTCTCATCATGCAGCTGCAGGAACATGTTCAAACGCTCCTTCAGGTGATGAAAGGACTCAATTGGCTCATAAATTTTGGGCATTTCAGCATCAGCCTCCTCAGATGCTTCACCTGGGGTTGAAGAAGAAGAAGCAATTAACTGTCTTCCCATTACAGGACTTTATTGCTTCCTTCTACCTAAATTAATACACTGATAGCCCTACAATTTTATACAGTATAATACTGATCTTCACCATAATGCCATCTCATGCCTTATTAGGGGACGGGAAAAAAGAAAAACTGCACAGGCGTTATGATTCTCCATGATCACAGGCCGTCTTAGTTTTTCTTTTCTAGAAATGACCAATTTCAAACAACATTATATTTACTGAATTTAATTTGAACCCACACTGAAACACTGGCATTTTAAATATTCTTCTAGAGCAATCTGTTTAATGGTCAAAGTGAAGGTCTGAAAGGTAGGGACGTAATGTGCAAACCAGCCAGAGAGATCAGGAAGGATACGGCTTTTTAAAGAATGAAAAGGCAAAGAGCACAGCATTTGCTCAGGACATTTTTATGAGTCAAGTTTTTCAGGTTAGTAGTGAGGCTAGGAATGTATTTTAGGAAATGGGTGGGAAGTTGAGAGAAAATAGAAAAATAATTTCCTGAATCAATAAGCATATCAAATCATTTCACTAGAAAAAGACACATTAAAATTAATATAACATTTTTTAATTAGAAAGACATAATATAACTGCTAAATGCTTTTCCAATTTTGACCATAAAGCATAACACCAAAGAAGAGCTAAATTAAGCACAGGCAAGTTTACTCTCAACACTAATACCAGGACACAAAGTGACTTTAGTTGAATATGCCAACAAGAACTTTCAGATTCACTGGGAAGAGTCAGTGATTCCTACTCCTTAAACCACATACTAATTTCAATTGGCCCTGTCCTCATGAAATAGTATGTTAACCTTTCTAGGACAC
>NW_006922287.1:1033734-1035750 GCF_000298275.1 Orycteropus afer afer
TGATAGACAGATAGACCAATGGAACAGAATCGAAAACCCAGAAATTGACCCATCCATCTATGGACAGCTGATCTTTGACAAAAGTCCAAAACCCATTAAATGGGGAAGAGATAGCCTCTTTAACAAATGGTGCTGGCAAAACTGGATATCCACCTGCAGAAAAATGAAACAAGACCTGTACTTCACCCCATACACAAAAACAAACACAAGTTGTATCAAAAACTTAAATGTAAAACCCAAAACTATAAAATTCATCAAAAGTAAAATAGGGGAAATCTAGGAGCCATAACTTACAGCATAAATAGACTATCAAACATAACCCAGAATGCACAGGAGGTAGAAGAGAAGCTAGATGACTGGGACCTTTTAACACTTAAATTCTTATGCACATCGAAAGACTTCACCAAAAGAGAACCTACAGATTGGGAGAAAATATTTGCCTATGACATATCTGACAAAGGACTTATCTCTAAAATCAACAGAAAACTTCAACACCTCAACACCAAAAAGACAAACAATCCAATTAAAAACTGAGCAAGAGACATTAATAGACACTTCACTAAAGATGATACACCGGTGGCCAACAAACACATGAGGAATTGTTCTCAATCTTTAGTCATTAGAGAGATGCAAATCAAAACAATGATGAGATATCCTCACCCAGCAATAATAGCAAAGTTCAACAAGACAGAAAATAACAAATGCTGGGGAGGTTGCAGAGAGATTGGAACTCTCATATGCTCCTGGTGGGATTGTAAAATGGTACAATCATTGTGGCGAACAGTATGTTGTTCCTTAAAAAACTGAAAATAGAAACACTGTTTGACCCAGTAATTTCATTACTAGGAATATATCCTAAAGAGGTGAGAGGCAGGACACAAACAGACACATGCATACCTATGTTCATCGTGCACAATTCACTATAGCAAAGAGATGGAAACAACCTAAATGCCCATCAACAAATGAATGGATAACCTAATTACGGTACATTCACACAATGGAACAGTATGCTACCTTAAAGAACAATGAGGGATACGCCAATCATCTCACAACGTGGATGAGCCTGGAGGACATTATGCTGAGTGAAATAAGTCAATCGCAGAAGGACAAATACTGTATGAGCCCATTACTTTAAAAAGACAAGGGTTTGCTTAAGAAAGAGAACTCACTTTGTAGGATACCAGGGAGGGGACGGAATGGGATGGATTAATTTCAGGCTAGTTAGGGGTCACACGCTGTGGTAGATAAGGGGAGGAATGGTATGGAAAGAGTCTGTGACCAGCATGATAACATTGGGGAAAGGGAGAACACTAATTTGTACACATAAGATATAGACGACAGAGGCTAATAGTAATATATCCACAATACTGCATTATCAGTAACACCAAAGGTCAGGTTACAGATAAACACATAAACATCTGAGAGGATCAGATGGGGCTCAGTGAACAGGATTATACTCTAGACCAAGGATAGATTCAGCTGAGGCTAATCTTGTACAGATACCAGTGATACAAAATACGCACAGTCCTTACAGAAACAACAGAAGACAGACATAAAGCAATCCCTCACAGACAGCTAGACATTGTGGGAGAGAGATCCAATGGATCTACCAACTCAGGACCATAGTATTGGGGGACACCAGACTCAACTGGTACAACAAAATACATTAAAAGCTTGTTCCACAACCTACATTGATGCAAGTGACTGGAGTCTTAAAAAGCTTTTGAGCGGCCATCTAAGATGCAGCTAATGGTCACCAATCATTGGAAGCAAAGAGTGCAAAAAACCAAGGGCATTTTGAAGCAATCAGCTCTAAAGAGCAAAAGAACTAGATGGTGCCCAGCTACCAAAACCTCAACAGCAGAAGAACTAGATGGTGCCCAGCTACCAAAGCCAACCACTCAGGATCAAAACTGGAGATCATGGATAGAGTGGGAGGAAAAATGTGGAACAAAATCCAAAAACACAATAATGACCAGAATTACTGGTCGTATGGAGTCTGGTGGGACCCCCAAT
>NW_006922287.1:1035850-1036540 GCF_000298275.1 Orycteropus afer afer
GTACACGCAGACCACTCAACCCAGGAGGACGCACCCACATACTCTATGGAGATGCATCCCTTGGAGCAGTCGACCATGGGCACCAGAGGGGCAACATTTGCACTGAGGAAATGCAGGACCTACAGGAGTGCATAACTATGAGAGGCATGGGACTTGGGGGGGGGGTTTACCAGGAAGGGAGGGTAGGAGAGTGGGTTAGGGCTGGGGATGGTAATTGGGGAGTGAACCAAATGTACATGAAATATGAAATGTAAAATAAACTCTGCTCTGTAAATTTGCACCTAAAGCACAATAAAAAATAATAATAAACAATTTTACAAATTTAATCTAAAGAAATAATTGAATAAATATTCTAAGATATATGAGGATGTTCAGACTGTTAAATAATGATAAATAATAATTTTCCTTAAGTAATGAAAGATCAGAAACAGCTTAAATATCTAAGAATAGAGAAGTTATTAAATAAATGACTCAGTATTTTCATATTAAAGAAAAACTACACCTTTTTAAACATGTATGTACTAAATATGCAAACAAAATTAAAGTTCATTCTCAGTGTTAGAAGATGCTATTAAATGAGTGTTTTGAAGTTATGAAAGCTTGTGCCTGCTTCCAAATTGAAAAAGAAAAATAATGTGGTAGCAGAAATAATAGTTTACTTAAGCCCAGTTATTTCTGAGAGAAAAAAAA
>NW_006922287.1:1037180-1039664 GCF_000298275.1 Orycteropus afer afer
TGGCAATGAGTTGGTTTTTGGTTTTATGGGCCACAGGGTACTGTAAGGACAAACTGAAAATAAAAGGGTTTACTTCTCTTGTTGAAAATCAGGGAACAGGTTCTGATACTCCCTTGTTCTTGCAGAATTCACTTCAGGTACCTTGTCATTACAAATTTTTCTCCCTTTTTTTAAGTTTGTAAACCTAAGAATATTTCCTCAAGGACCTGGGAGCCATCTTTTCTCTTTTTTATTTGAAACATCTCCCAATGTAATAATCAAGGAAGCTCCCATCCATATCACCAAGGTCCTAGAAGGAGATTCCCCTAACTTCACACATCCTGCCGAAAAGATAATGCTAGAGAACAAGCAATTTTATCTTAAACATGAGTCATGGGTTGTATCCACTCTGTCATATAAAGGGTCAGGCTTCTTTCATCTTTGCAAACTCTTTAGGATTACCTGGGATGCATCTCATTCTGGTTTAATGTTTATTCAATAACCTATGTTTATTTTCTCTCTATTTTTGTAAAGAGGTTTCCTGGGTTGTTTTCTGGGCTGAGAGTAGGTTTTGTTTTTCATTCTTATTTCCCTGACACCCCCCAGGCCGTTGTACTGATGAGGTTTCATTTATTGCCCACTGTACTCTCTGATGTTTACATTATACTTCCCTATTCATAAATTAGGAGCGTGAGGTTCAAGACAGTTCAGAGATTTGCCCAGCTAATGTGTGGTAGAGTCCTACTCTAAATCTATGTCTGTTGGGCAGACTATAAATCCTGTGGTCTCTCTTGGTGGTGAAGTGGAAAAGGCATTTGGCTGCTAACCAAAAAGTCAGCAGTTCAAACCCATCAGCCCCTCCACAGAAAGAAGATGAGGTGATTATACTTCCATAAAGATTTACAGCCTTTGAAACCCAATTGGGGTTGCTATGAGTCACAATTGACTCAATGACAATGAGTTTGGTTTGGTTTCAGACAGCCCACTTTAACACCCAAGACTAATATATATATATAAATACTTACTCGTTCGAACAAAATGAGCATGCATTTATCTACTCACTCTTAAATATTTGTTGAGCACCTAATATACTCCAAGTTGGTTTCAGTAAAATTTACTACTCAGAAATTCAGCATCCTTAAACTGAACCCGCTGTCTTCAGATATCCCTTTGGGAAATACTACTTTCTAATTAGGCTCCAATAGTTACCTGCAGCTTCAGGCGCATCCCTCAAGAAATCCACAAAATAAGCATCAATTCCACAATCGACAATAAGTTTTTTCTCTTCACCAAACTCCTCCTCCACCAAACTGACTAAAGCCTCATCAAACCAGGCTGCATCCTCAGACACCGTGAACCGGTCAGCTATGACACGTTTACATTCATGCTTCCACAGCCTTAACAGCTCCTGTCAAAAGCATAATTGGAAATCGTTATTAATTCATATCACACAGTAGTTGGGAATTCACAGTGATGATATGGAGGAGTATCATTCTTCCTCATTTAAGACACTTGCCTTTAAAAAAATAGAGTTAAAATAGACTCGACCTCATTTCAGATTTGGCTCTTTCGAGTATACTAAATACAAGATGCAATAGTTAAGTGCTCTACTGCTAACCAAAATGTTGGAGCTCCAAGCCCACCCAGAGGCACCTTGCAAGAGAGTCCTGGTGATCTACGTCCAAAAAATCAGCCACAAAACCCGGTGGAGACCAGTTCCACTCTGACACGCGTGGGGTCACCGTGGGTCAGTTAACTCCACGGCAACTAGTGGGGGTTCTGTTTGTTTTTTAGGCTCTGAAAATAGAGTCTAAAACATTTGTAGGTTGTCGTGCAATGAATTACTTGGTATGGCTTCTCTAGCCATGGTCTTTATGACTCCCGCCATATTGAGTGGGACCAGGCAAATAAGGTATATGGAACTCTAATGTTGCAACTGGTTAGTTTTGTCATTCCGCCAGCCTTCGAATGAGCCCTCCTAGAGGCAGAAGAGGGGCTCTCGCTGCCATCAAGAGAGAAGAGCTGGAGGTGAAGTGGAGAACATCCTTGGACCCAAGATCCCTGCACTGGACTCCTTGGCAGAGATGCCCCAGCAGAGAGCACCTTGGCAGAGAGAAGGCAGCAGTGGAACCAAGAGGCACGAGATTTAGCAGTGGGCTTGCTGGCCCATGGAGCAAGAAAGCTGAGTGCCACTGGGCAGGAGGCATGCTGGCGGAGTGGGGTACGCGTACACACACCTATCGACAGAGTTACAAAAGCTCTGTAACACACTTGCTGGAGCAGGGCAGACACCAAGCCCAGAGGCCAAGGGCCAGAGAGGTGTGCCTGAGGGCATGGCAGAGGGGAGGCGGTCCTGATGGAAGAATTATATCCTGAGTGCATTCCTGAACCTGAATTGTAGCCTGTTAACTTCCCTAACAGGAGCTCTGGTAGCATAGTGCCTAAGGCACTGCTAACCAGAAGGCTACTGGTTCAAACCCACCAGCCACTCCTCAGAAGGAAGGT
>NW_006922287.1:1041689-1042931 GCF_000298275.1 Orycteropus afer afer
CAACAACAACAACAACAACAATGGTAGGTGATGGGTATTTTCAACCATTTCTGTGTGTTCTGCACATAAAAAAGTAACTTCAAACCATTTCCTTAACTGCATCTTCAACTTCATGTGGTTGTTGTTAGGTGCTGTTGCGTTGGCTCTGACTCATAGCAACCCTGTGCACAACAGAACGTAACACTGCCAGGTCCTGTGCCAGCCTCACAATTATTGCTATGCTTGAGCCCATCGCTGCAGCCACTGTGTCAACCCATCTTGAGGGTCTTCCCCTTTTTTGCTGACCCTCCACTTCACTGAGCATGATATATCCCTTCTGACAACATGACCAAAGTAGGTGAGATGAAGCCCGGCCATTTTCACTTCTAAGGAGCATTCCCACTGCACTTCTTCCAGGACAGATTTGTTAGTTCTTCTGGCAGTCCATGGTACTTTCAGCATTCTTCGCCAACACCACAACTCAAAGGCATCAACTCTTCTTTGGACTTCCTTATTCATTGTCCAGCTTTCACATGCATATGAAGTGATTGAAAAGACCAAGACTTGGGTCAGGCACACCTTAGTCTTCAAAGTAACATCTTTGTTCTTCAACACTTTAAAGAGGTCTTTTGAAGCAGATGTGCCCAGTGCAATATGATGTCTGGTTTTCTGCCTGCTGCTTCCATGGGTGTTGATGTGGATCCAAGTAAAATGAAATCCCTAACAACCTCAATCTTTTCCCTGTTTATCATGCTGTTGTTTATTGGTCCAGTTGTGAGGATTTTTGTTTTCTTTATGTTGTGGTATGATTCACACAGAAGACCGTAGTCTTCAATCTTCATCGGTAAGTGCTTCAAATCATCTTATTTTCAGCAAGCAAGCTTGTGTCATCTGCATATTGCAGGTTGTTAATGGTTCTTCCTCCAATCCTGATACCACATTCCCTTTCATATAGTTCAGCTTCTCAACTCTGTAGAAGGCTGAAAGATGACTGAAGCATTGGGCAGTTCAAACCGACCAGCTGCTCCATGGGAGAAAGATGAGTTAGTCTGCTTGTGTAAAGGTTTTATAAAGATTGACAGCCTTGGAAAGCCCATGGGACAGTTCTACTCTGTCTCCAGGATCGTTATTAGTCGGAATTGACTTGACAGAAGTGGGTTTGATTTTATTTTTGCCTCAGTCTGAGCACACAGTGGATATTTGGGTGGGGTGTGGTGGGGAGTATCCTGGGCTTTTAGACAGCATTCCTATTGGACAGGAATT
>NW_006922287.1:1044081-1045247 GCF_000298275.1 Orycteropus afer afer
TGTTATTTGTTTCTCTCTCTTGTATACCACTTACATCTGATTCCTTGATAACCTCAGAGGTCATATTCAGCATTCCCTGCCAGATCCTGGAAAGATCTCGAAGGTTAAATACATAATGGAATTTTGCAGGGGTAGGGAGCATTTTCATCTTGGTCATCTGCCATAGCTGACGTGTCAGGGGCACCAGTTTGGCCACAGAGTCTCGCACTTCTTCTGAGAAACCCCTCTGGGTGCAGTAGAAGCCTACCCCAATGACACCTGGAAGAGGGGACAAAGAGAAGCAAAACACTCAGACTGGCAGTTCAAATTGGTTGAATTAAAATGAAAAAAAAAAAAATGGATAATGTAGACTTTGCACAAATTTGCATACATAATCACATATTAAACAAATTTCTATTTATTAATGTTCTGCCACTTTTTCAAATACCTAAAAAATAGATATAGGCTCAAGTAAGTTAGCATTCAAACTACATTCAAATCTATCAGCATCTGAAAGCTGATAAAGGATATCATGAAAACTGTCGATGGTGGTGACTGCCATGGAGTTGATTCCGACTCCTGGGCAACCCCATGTGTACAGAGTAGGATTGCCCTGTAAGCTTTTCAAGGCTGGAAGCTGCTGGAAAGAGATCACCAGCCCTGACTTCCAATGCGATACTCAGTTGGTTCCAACTGCCATCCTTCCAGTTAGTAGTTACGCATTTGCAGCACCCAGGGTGTCCTGAAAACACACGCTGAATTCAACAGAATTAAGTGGGTATTCAACAAGGGGCTAAGGATAGCAAGGATTGTGAGGACAGCAGAGACAGGACCAGGCAGTGTTTTGTTCTCTTGTACTAGGGTCGCTGTGAGGAGAAGCCAACTCAACGGCACCTACCAACAACAATGATGATGATAAACATCAAACTGTTTTACACACGGGTAAGAAAAAAGGAAGTTTCTTGAATTTTCTAAGATTTCTCCACTATACTGTTGCCTTTCCATGTATTGTAAAATATTTTAATTTACTTTATACATAAAATTTTCTAAGCAATCAAGGATGATTAAAATCAATAATGATCAGCCATTCTTTCTGGTCCATTTTACTTTTCTCAAGTTCAGATAATTCTGAAATGTCATGTAGCTTCCCAAGCTTTCCCACTGCTGTGACTGAAGGCAGATACTTC
>NW_006922287.1:1045597-1046166 GCF_000298275.1 Orycteropus afer afer
TCAGTACAAGTATATATCAAATCCTCACATGAAACAAATACTACTGCTTGATATGGAGGCTGTTCCCTCCAAAATTGTTGACAATTGTGATCAGCAGGACTACAACTAAAGAGCCACCCATGTTTCCTTCGGCATGGCCTCTGGGTGGGTATCTTCTCATGGGAACCCAAACAAGCATGTCTTCCTTCCCCAGTGACCCCTGACCACCCACTCCACATTCATTTTACCAAAGATCTTGTCCATGGAAGCATCGGAGGGCAGCGTGCAGTTAAATATAGAGAACTGCCTTTTGAGTCTTTGTGGTATGTCATTGCGTCCACCCCCAGGATGGATCATGGCAGCCAAAAACTGGATGTCCACAATGCTGGTGAACTCGCCAGGCTTCTCAAGGTTATAGAACCCATTCTGCTCCATCAGTTGTCGTACTATCTCATTAGTAACCTAAGAAAGATAATTTTCAGAATTAAAATAGCCTTCCTTCATATCCCCACAGCCTAACTCCTTGATGGCGTCCAAATAATGGATTTTATTGGAATTCAGGAACTGAATGTCAAAAAACAGAATACTTA
>NW_006922287.1:1047416-1054753 GCF_000298275.1 Orycteropus afer afer
CAGACTTGGTCTCACCTACTTTGGTCATGTTGTTAGAAGGGACCATTTCCTGGAGAAGGATGTCATGTTTGGTAAGGTGGAGGGTCAGCTAAAAAGGGGAAGGCCCTCAAGGAGATGGACTGATATAGTGGCTGTGATGATGGGCTCAAGCTTGTCAACGATTGTGAGGCTGGCACAGGACCCGGGCAGTGTTACGTTCTATTGAACACAGGGTTGTTACAAGTTGAGACCGACTCAATGGCACCTAACAACAACAAACTTTGTAGGTCTTCACTCTGAGCTGCATATTCTTTCACCATCTGAAGGCAGCAGGCGCTCTCAATTGAAAACGCTGGCCAGTGATTTCTACCGTCTGGCAGAACACAGAGCCACTGCTTCTGGACAGAAGCCGTCACACTGAATCACTTCTCATCCTGACACAAGATGGTGAATAAAGGACACTGATGTCTCCTTTCTCATTTCCACATTCTTAGCAAAGGAGGGACAGAGAGAAACCACACTGTGCTCTATAAAAAACCATCCTGGGATTACCATGAAAGATACTAAAACTAATATCAAGGAGTGTTGGGGGAGGTTGAGGGAGGTATAGTGAGAGGACCCCAAATTACTAGGCATGGTATTCTCATTTCCATGGTGGTTCACCGTAGCTTGGAAATCAGTCATTCAAGAAATATATGCTGAGAAACAAGAGTCTAGCACTGGAGAAGGCCAAGAGATTCCCAATATGTTCTCAATGTTCAAGGTTCTCAATATGCCAGCAGTCTAACACCTTAAAGATCTCACTTCATCCCTACCACCATACATCATCCTATATCTCTATCTGACCCATGATTTTCAATCATGTTGAAGATGATGTAAAAATACAGGAGAAAGTGGAAATACATTTTCCTTCTCCACACTAAGAAAAAAACAAAAAGGAAAGAAAGAAAAAATTCTTATTATATGATGAAGAGCAATCCAGGTAAAAAGTACTTTCATAACACATGATGCAAAAACCATGGAACAAGGCCATGATAGAAAGAAAACTCCATACATCTGTCCTCAGAAATCTTCATGGTTGGTAATTTCAAAGTGTAAACTTTCGACCATCTTTATAAATAACAGCAAGAGATATGCAGATGTTTCAACATTTTTAAATAGAAAGATATATGAAGCAATCACAATACATTCAATTACAAAAAAAAAAAAAAAATCTCCTAAGTATAAGACAAAAAGAATTTCATATTCCACTACTCCTCTGACATAAATGCAAACTATTTAAATAATGCACTAGGCTACATGTAGCTCTATTTATCAATGAATTGAAAAGCATAAGGCAATTAGTAATCCCCTAACACCTCCCTGTGGCAATGTAGATCCTTCCAGCCAGTCTCATGTCTATTTAGTGAGAATTTAGTGGCTCACAGAGTTATTAAGTCTTGGGGTCCACCAAGAGTCACAGGTGGGATGACTCAGAGTTAAACATAGCCACATACTTAGACTTGCAGTTTCTTCACCTGCATTATGACCCTAACTTCTTTGATATGACAGGAAATTGCTAGTAAGACTGATATGCTGTAAAAGAACTGAGCTGACAAAAAACAGAAACAAAAACAAAAAAGAGGAAGGAGAAATGTTAAATAGGTACTGAACCTGGAAGCTAAGACTGCCTTCTGTTTTCAGAGTCAGTGCCCATTCAATGGTCACCTACCACACTTTGGAATTTGGAAAGATTTCCTGAAGACCTGAAAAACAGTAATTTCATGTTCTACTCCATGAACAGACTAATCCATTTGAGAATGTTGGCGAAAACTACATGCTTGGACTCAGGGCCAGATGAAGCATGCGAGGCACCTAAACACTGCTGATCTGTGGTGCCCCAGCCTCTGTTTACTCATCCCTCAGAATGAGAATGTGTGTTAGCTATCCACGGTGTAACCTCTTTTCAAATGTGATTATACCATTAGCAACTCAACGCAGAATGAGATGAAATGGATAACAAAATTGTTAGTATGTATTAGGTACTAAGATTTGTCCTGTATACACATATTTTCTACAAAAAGAATGTTCCACATATTCTACAACAAAGAAAATGAGTCACTGAACGTAGTTGTTTCACAATCAATGTAAAACTCTGTTGATCTCCCACAATGAAAAACTGACTTTCACCAATTTTGTTTCAAATGGCTCATACTTCAATTTTGATACTTGTTTCATAAAGGGAGCTCTGGTGGTGTAGTGCTTAAGGCATCTGACTGCTAACCAGAAGGCTGGTAGTTCAAACCCACCAGCTACTCCTTGGAGGGAAGGTTGGGCAACCTACTTCCATAGAGACACTGCCTCAGAAACCCAAGGAGGGGTTGTTATGAGTCGAACTGACTGGACGGCAGTGAGTTCATTTTTTTGTTTTGTTTAATTTTGTTTCATAGTAGATGTTTAATTATAAACAAATGAGTAACATCAGGCACTTTCTCCTGTGCAACAGACAATGAAAAGTGAAACTCACCTGATACATAAAACGTTTTGTGTTAGATAAATATTAACATTTCTATTACTTTTTGGACATTTGCTATGTTACTATTATTACTCATGCCAGTATTATATTAAATGTATGCTAGTGTGTATCTGTATATATACCAAACATATGTTAAAACAAGAGTTATAAATATTACTGTTGATAAGCTTAGGACATACTCCTGTGCATAAATGCTATGCAGGCACACCTCACTGTACTGTACTTTGCTTCACTGCACCTCGCAGATACCACACCGAGCAAGTCGATCAATGCCATTTTACCAACATGTTCTTGCTTTGTGCTTCTGTGTCACATTTTGATAGTTCTCACACTATTTCTAACTTTTTCATAATGCTACGGCACAATTAATATACTATACTGTAAAGATAACTTTTATATGCATTGGGAAATCAAAAGATTCATGTGACACACTTTGTTGCAATATTTGCTTTATTGTGGTGATCTAGAACCAAACCCAAAATATCTCCAACATATAACTGTACAATTAAAAAGTAACTTGGTTGAATTCATCACAAATTTCAACTTATTTGAGTTCCCTTGTTTTTGCACTTCTGGGACCAGAGTTCCCACTGGTTATATACCAACATATGCACAAAAGCATACTCTTGTGCTTGGATCATGGCAAAGAGCATTGTTGGCCCTCCTGGCTGGAGCTGCTTGGTCAGCAGACTTAGGTGAACAAAGGCAGTTCTATCAAAATGTTATCTATTAATATTATCTATCTTTGCCCAGTAATCACTCATGTTTGATCCAGGTGCATATTAGACTTGAAAGCCCACTCGCACCCCTTCTTTATTAGAAAGAACTAGTATACTCCCAAGAGACCCGCTGAGACAGGAGTTTTAATTACATGGGCGGGACCACAGGAGACAGATGTCAACAAGGTGTTGAAGGAGTAGTGACCTCACAGCTTAAACAACCCTGCATGTGATGCTCTGTGACCCTGCGTGAACTTTATTTCCACGGCACATTCTCACTCAGTGGAGCTGGGATCACTTTCACTTAGTGCCCTGCCACTTCCCTTCCACTGTGGTGCTCACTGTTCCTTGTGTCCTGCTTGCTTGGCTTCTATAGGTCTTTGCTTTGCACTGTTGGTGCCATTGTTTTGTTGATGCTCTAACCACATGCTTACTTTGCTTACTGGGAAATCTGTCCCGGCTTGGACTGGTATTTGGAAAGAAATATTTTGCTCCTTGTTCAAAACATTCCTTTCTTTGTGCCCAATCAATTCTTTGAATTCAATCCTCTACAATAACTTCAGGGATTTTGCTGTACTGAATGAATCTTGTTTTCTCTTTGATTCAATCTATCCATCCATCTATGTGTCTATGTATCTATCTATCTATCAATCATCTATCTCTCCTTTCCCATTATAGTAAAATGAAAGATACTTAATCTCTCCCACCTTAGAATCTTCTGTCCTTGGTCTATCTACCACTTACTCTTAACACTTCACAACCCACCTTCTTGTCTCTACAACTTCACTTCCTACACACCCTTCAGCTTCCATAACTTGGCTCCTGCTCGTGTCCCTTCAAAGTAACCGTTGAGTCTAATGTTCTACTGCTATTGAGCTATTTCAGTATTTGATATCATTTTATCAATTTTTCCCTCTTGATTCAAGCTTTCCCGTTGGCTTTTAAGACAATACAGTCTTCAATTTTCTCCCTGCCCTCAAGTTATTCCTTCTCACATCCTTTTTGGAGTTCTCTTCCTCAGTTGTTGTTAGGTGCGGTTGAGGCAGTTGCAACTCATAACAGCCTTATGTCTAACAGAACGAAACACTGCCTCATCCTGCACTTCTTCACAGTCATTGCTATGTGTGAGTCCACTGTTGCAGCCACTGTGTCAATCCATCTCTTCCTCTGCTCATCTTCAAATGCCCACTTCTTCTCAAGTTCTGTCTTAAACTGTGTCTTCTTACTCTCTACACTCTCCACAGGCTGTCTCATCCACTTCTGTGGTTTCAAGAAAAACTCAAGCTAATAATCCCAAATCTAAACCATGAGTCATACTTTTGCCTTAACTCCTGATTCATATGCAACTTCCTGCCTTCTGATCTCTCCTGGATAGTTCCATAAGACCTCTAACTCAACACACCTCACACTAACTTAATCATATGCTCCTTCAAAGCATATTCTCCCCAGGAATAGGCAGGATCTTCTGCCAAGATTCCCCATGGCAGAAGCGGTATGTACAGCCCCTGGTTTCCTCTCTGAACTCAATCTAGTCCATCCATATTCCTTGTTGTTCCTCAAAAACACAAGCTTACTTCTACCTCAGGGACTTTGCACTTGCTGTTCTCTCTCCCTGGAATATTCCTCCAGACCAGGGCATGGCTCCCTCTCACATTAGTCAAGTTTCTCGAGTCCTCAGAGACATCTGCCCTGATCACTCTATTAATCATAGATACGCTACTGCTGTCACTCTTAGCTTCTCACTCGGTTTTTTTTTTTTTTACTTTTTAGAGCACTGATTAGTACCCAACAGTAATATGTATATTTATTGTCTGTCCCACTAGAATTTAAGTTTGGGAGGGCAAGCATCTTATTTATCTTGCTCATCATTGCATCCTCGGTGTCAAGAGTAGTGTCTGGTACTGTGTATTTATCAGTAAATATCTGATACACAGATGAGTAAACTCAATCAATCTGGGAGTCATATTTGACTTTTCCCTCTCTCCTATCCTCCTCCAATGACATCCACGCAAACAAGTTCTGCCAGTTGCACTTCCTAACCACATTTGAATGCATCCTTTTTGTGTTTCCAGTCATAGTTCTATGACATTGGTCCAACCAGACCTCCCTCCTGAGGAATTACCACAAGCATCTTCTTTCAGGTGTCTCTGACTATAGCCATATCCCTTCATTTGGTGTTCCACTCAGCAGTCAGAATGAACTTTCCAAAGGGCAAATGTAATCCCAGCTTCACTCCTAAATGCTCAGTACCCCAATAGTTCCCCAGGGACTTAAAAGGATAACATAATGACCCCTGCTCACTTTCCAGTCCCACTTCCAGAAACTCCTCTCATTCTCTTTGGTTCAGTCTCTCAAGATCTTAATTCAGCTTCATTCATACTCAGTTAATAATACAACACCATAGAACAATGCTCATCTCATCTGGTTTACAGTGCTCATTTTAAGTTCCTTGTTGACACATTCCTAGCCTGGCCATAGAGGCCCTGGTGGCGCAGTGGTTAAGTGAACCACTAACCAAATGGTTGGTGATTTGAACCCAGCAGCTGCTCCACGGAAGGAAGATGTCACAGCCAGCTTCCCTAAAGATCACAGCCTTGGAAACACTGTGGGACAGTTCTACTCTATCCTATAGGGTGACTATGAGTCATAATTGATTCGATGGCACACAACAATAATAGTGTGGCCATAAGGAGCCCCGGTGAGACAACAATTAAGCACTCAGGTGCTAACTGAAAGTTCAAACTCAAAGGTTGTTCTAATCCACTTGAGGGCTCCATGGAAGAAATACGTCTTGATCTGCTGCCATAAGGATTACACCCAAGGAAACCTTTTGGAACAGTTCGACTCTGTCACAGGGGGTCACTTTGAGTCGAATATCAACCTGATAGCACCGAAAAACATCAACAAGTGTAGACATTTCCAAACCAAAAAATCTCTCAGGATTAGCAATGTCCAAATACAACTTGTGAAATACTGACTTGGACAACTGATCTTTCCATAAATGTTACTTCTCTCAACCCAACCACTGATAAAGCATTGAAATCTCCAGCAAGGCCCAAGACTCAGAGAACTGCATGCTGCTGAGAATAAACAAGAAGTTTACTCCAAAATTAAAGAACAGCTAGTCAGTGTGACATCATGAAACTAACTGGAATGGAAGCAAGAGTTTGAGGTCCCTCTTGGCCTTTTTCACACACACATGGAATACCAGGGTTAACTGCAGTACAATAACACTAGTTTAAGGTAAGTATCAAGTGCTTAGAAATCCAGATAGACTTGGGAATGCAACTGAATAGTTATATGTTTTTATAGATTAGTCTTCTGCTACGATTTCATTTAGAGAAGTGGTTCTGACTTTAGGAAAAAAATAAAGGGAGATTTCCTTACAAGCTTAGAAATGATTCTCATTTAAAAAAAAAAAAAAATCAGTTGCTATGCAACAATTTCATTTGAAAGATGGTTGTTGTGTTGAAAACAATTTAAGATGATTTTTAGAATAGACTAATCTTTCCAGAAATTCCCTTAAGTAATTTTTACTTTCTTCTTCTTACCTTTCAGGATTGCTTAAATTTTAAGAGATGTATACATTACTTTCAAAATTAGAAGAAAAGACACTAAAACAATGTTTGTTTGGAAAAAAAGGAATACATCTTTTTTTAAAAGACAAACTAAGTTTCCTTAGCCAATAGATACAGCAGCCACGTGATTTTGGTACAAATCAATAGACGGTTAATAGTAACAAGTGGTATTATTAATTACTAATCTGAGACAACAGTACTAAACTGGACTGTCCCAGGAAAAAGGACAGGTAGTTCTTCAACCAATTCTTTTTAGCTCTGGTAATGTAGTGCCTAAGCTATCTGACTGCTAACCAGAAGGCTGGCAGTTCAAACTCACCAGCCACTCCTCAGAAGGAAGGTTGGGCAATCTACTTCTGTAGAGATACCATCTCAGAAACCGAAGGAGGGGTAGAGATGAGTTGGGATCAAGTCGACAGCAGTGAGTTGATGTTGAGTCAATTCCAACTCATGTCAACAACATGCCTGCAAAGCAGAACTGCTCATAAGGTTTTCTGGGCTGTGA
This sequence comes from Orycteropus afer afer, assembly GCF_000298275.1. Taxonomy (NCBI): domain Eukaryota; kingdom Metazoa; phylum Chordata; class Mammalia; order Tubulidentata; family Orycteropodidae; genus Orycteropus; species Orycteropus afer. The sequence goes on from NW_006922287.1 coordinate 1,054,713, forward strand.
CCTCAGAGGCACATCACCAGGCATGTCTTCTGAGGAGCCAC
>NW_006922287.1:1055808-1063530 GCF_000298275.1 Orycteropus afer afer
TACACCATGGAGTCAATTACCAGTCTCATCATGGGGAATACTACATCCAGCTGCCCAGCCACTCAACCAGGCCCAGCCACGTTGGCACACAAACTGAACTACCACAGAGCCGTAGTGACGCAATGGTTAACCACTCAGCTAATCACTCAAAGGATGGCATTTGACGCAGCCACCAGCATCACAGGGGAGAGATCTGGAGATCTGCTCTCGTAAGGATTGCTGTTAGGTGTCATCGAGACAGTCCTGACGCACAGCGATCCTACGTACAACAGAACGAAACTCTGCCCAGGCCTGCTCCATCCTCACAATTATTGCTGTGCTTGCGGCCACTGTTGCGGCCACTGTAGCAATTCATCTCACTGCGGATCTCCCTTTCCTTTGGCATTCTACTTTTCCAAGCATGACGTCCTTCTCTAGGGACTGGTCCCTCCTGATGAAATGTCTGAAGTATACAAAACAGAATCTTGCCATTCTCACTTCGAAGAAGAATTCTGGCTCCAAGAGAGATTTGCTCTTTCTTCTGAAAGTCCATGGTATTGTAAACACTCTTTGCCAGCATCACAGTTCAAATGCATCAATTCTTCTTTGGTATTCCTTATTCATTGTCCAGATTGCATATGCACATGAGGCAACTGAAAATACCATGGCTTGGGTCAGGTACAACTTAGTTCTCAAGGTGACATGTCTGTTCTTTAACACTTTAGTCTTTTGCAGTAGGTTTTCCGTGTGTAATACAGTGTTTGATGTCTTTTCTGTTGCTACTATGTGCATTGATTGCGGATTCAAGTAAAATGAAATCCTTGACAACTTCAATTTTTCTCTATTTAACTTCAGGCTGAATCTTGGTCCAGCTGTAATGATTTTTGTTTCATGTTGAGGTATAATCTATAATAATGGCTGTGGGTTTTGATCTTGTTTAATCAGTGTTTCAAGTCCTCTTCACTTTCACCAAACAAAGTGGAGTCTCCTGCATATCACAGGTCATTAATGAGTCTCCCTACAAACCTAATACCACATTCTTCTTCCTAGAGTCCAGATTCTCAGCTTATTTCCTCAGCATACAGACTGAATACACATCTTACCATTTAGATATGGTTAGGTCCCAAAGACCAGGTCGTTAACATGAAAATTGTTACTATGTGAAAATGGAGATGACCACATCTGACCACAACATAGAGGATGACTATATCATTATGTAATTGTTAAATTATATCATACTATAACTGTCAAATCACTGAGAATCATGGACCCACCAAGTTGGCCCATAACTTTAACCATCACAGCCAGCATTATGTTGGCCTTTCACCTCTACATTCATTACCGCGAGACATGCATCACTAACGTCAAAACAGTCGGGTAGTAGAGATTTTTAACTATTGAAGTAAATGTGAAATGCCAGATAACAAGACAGTCGATAAATGAGGAGTAGGTCTAAGTATGGTGAAAGGATGTAAGTGTGATGCACACCTCTCCTGATTTTAAACCATGCAGTATTCCCTTCTTCTAAGTGAATGACTGCCTCCCGGTTCCTGCAAGAGCACAACTAAGTATTCTGGAATCCCTGTTCTTCTCAATGTTATTCATAAATTGTTGTTATTCACACAGCCAAATGCCTTTGCATAGTCAACAAAAGACAGGTAAACATCTTTCTGGTATTCCTTCCTTTCAGCCAAGATCCATCTGGCACCAGCAACGACATGCTTCATTCCACACCTTCTGCTGAACCTGGCTTGAACTCTGGCAGTTCACTGTACATACTGCTGCAACCATTTTTTCATTATTTTCAGCAAAAGATTTACTTGTGCGTGACATTAATGATATGATTTGATAATTTCCACATTCTATTTGATCAACGTTCTATGAAACGGGAACAAATATGGATCTCTTCCAGACAGTTGGCCAGGTAGCTGCCTTCCAAATTTCTTGCATAAATGCATGAGTGTTTCTAGCGTTGCATACATTTGCAGAAACATACCAAATTATATTCCACCAATTCCTAGACCCTTCAGGAAAGATATGTGTCAAGGTTGTATCTTTTCACCACACTTATTCAATGTGTATGCTGAGCAAATAATCCAAGAAGCTGAACTATATGAAGAACGTGGTATCAGTATTTGAGGAAAACTCATTAACAACCTGAAATATGTACATGGCACAACATTGCTTGCTTGAAGTGAAGAAGATATGAAGCACTTACTAATGAAGTCAAAGACTACTGCCTTCATTATGGATTACACCTCAATGTAAAGAAAAGAAAAAGCCTTACAACTGCACCAATATGCAACATCATTGGTTAGTGGAGAAATAAATGAAGTCAAAGATTTCATTTTATTTGGATCCACAATCAATGTCTATGGAAGCAGTAATCAAAAAATTAAGTGATGCATTACATTGGGTAAATCTGCTGCAAAAGACCACTTTAAAGTGTTTAAGAGCAAAGATGTCACTTTGAAGTCTAAGGTTAGCCTGACCCAAGCCATGGTTATTTTCAATAGCCTCATATGCATGTGAGAGCTGGACAAAGAATAAAGAAAACCACAGAATTGATGCATTTGAATTGTGGTGTTAGTGAAGAATATTAAATGTACTGTGCACAGCTAGAAGAATGAACAAATCTGTTTTGAAGGAAGGACAGCCAGAATGTTCCTCAGAAGCAAGAATGGCCAGACACCATCTCACCTACCTTGGCCAGGTTGTCAAAAGGGACCAATTCTTGGAGAAGGATAGCACGCTTGATAAAGAAGCAGGTCAGAGAAAACGGGGAGACCCTCAAGAAGATGGATTGACACAGTGGCTGCAACAATGGGCTCAAGCATAGCAATGAATGTGAGGATGGTGCAGGACCAGTCAGTTTCATTCTCTTGTACAGAGTCACTATGACTTGGAACCAACTCGACGGCACCAAACAACAACAATTATATGTTCAATAGCAACTTTCAGAGTCTCTTCTGACTTCCATTTTAGTCTTTGCTTTCTTTCCTGTATTTTTAATGAGCTTTTGCTTTCTTCATGTATGATATACTTGATGTCATTCCACAACTCATCTGGTCTTCTGTCATTGGTGTTCAATGCATCAAATCTTTCTTCAGATGGTCTCTATATTTTAAGAGATTTGTCTTCAATTTTGCTAATTCTATCTTCCAGTGATTCAATTCTACTCCTTTGCTCTTCCAATGTGTTATCTATTTCTGAAGTTTTACTATTAATTCTAGATTTCTGGTTGCTGTTTTTATATGGTTTCTAATTTTCCATTTATTTTGTCAATGTGTTCTTGTATTTTTTTCCTGATTTTTTCTCAGAGTTATGCCTGTTCTCCTTGATCTCTTTCTTAATCTGTTGAAGGGTTATAAATATGATTCTTTTGAATTCCTTACTAAGTAGTTTCAATATCATTTCTTCCTCAGGAAGGTTTTCTGTCTCCGTATTTTGGTCACTCGTTTCAGCCACTTTGTCTTGTTTCTTTGTGAACTGAAGTTGTTTGTTGTTTCCAACATTGTGGTGAGGTTGTATTTACCTGATCATTCTATGCTGGTGTGTTTCCCCTAGGTTTGTTTGTTTGTTTGTTTGGGGTGGTGCTTATTTTGTTTTGATATATCCAGTCAGTTAGGGCAGTGAGCTACTTAGGTGCATACCACCTGTCTCCTGATGGGTGTGGTAGCACATGGCAATGTGTACACAGGTCTCTGTTTGCTGTTTGTATAGAACAGTTGAAGATAATGTAGGCTGGTGTTGGCCTCCATCTGTCAATGATAAAGTGGTGCAGAGTGGTTGGTGGCACTCACCTAGTGGTTGGGTGGCAGGTGGAATAAGTGTGGACACAGTTGCTGCCTGCCACCAGGTGAGAAAAAAAAAAGGAAAGGAAGTGGAGGCAGAAATTAAAAAAGAAAAGAAAAACAAACAGGACAGAGTGCACCACAGGCTGCAGGAGAAGTGGAGTGGAGGAGAGCCTTGGTGAGGTGGAGAAAGGCTGGCTGGATGGACCACTGAGTGGGGCAGGGATAGCAGGAGGAGGCCACCACCAGCCACCTGGCAGGGATAAGTGGCAGCCATAACTCTGGTCACCGGGAGGTTTCAAGTATGAGGGGATGATCATACTTCTCTGGTTGCCAGCCACCAGCATGGGCACGTACAATCCTGGGCAAGTGGAGCCTGTTAGCTGGTTCCTGCCCTGATCAGAATGCTGCTTGCAATAATTCAAAATGGCCACTCTGTGCCAGGCCAGCTGGCAATGCACCACTCTGTATGTCTGCTTGTTCACTATTTTCATTCAGTTTCTTCTTCTAAGCCGGATTTGAGCTACTTCTTTATCCTTTCTTTTGAAGCTCATGGTTCCAGGATTAGCATCTGTAATTCTTTCATTTGGTTTCTCAGGTCTTTGTTGTAGAGGTTCTGTGTAGCATGTCTGCCTAGTTCATCATCTTAACTCTTCTCTCTAGATTACCTTTCTTTGGAATGAGCCTGTATATGAATCAGTTGAAAAGGTGGCTATCTTCCAAATTTCTTGGCATAGATAAATGAGCACTTTCAGTGTTGTGTCCATGTTGAAACACCAGTTGGTATCCAATCAGTTCCTGGAGGCTTGTTTTTGCCACTGTCTTCAGTGCAGCTTGGACTTTGTCCTTCAATACCATCAGTTTTTGATCATATGCTAAAACAATCCTTCAATACTGCCACTCAAGGCTTGAGTTTTTTCTTAAGTTCTTTCAATTTGAGAAATGCCAAGCATGTTCTTATCTTTTCATTTTCTAACTCCAGATCTTTGTTCATTTTATAATATTTAAGTTTTGCCAAGCTGCCCTCTGAAATTTGCTGGTCAGCTTTTAGTTCTCTTACTTGTTCTTCAGTTTCTTTTCATTCTTCTTTATGTTTTAGCTATTCTACATTCAAGAGCAAGTTTCAGAATCTCTTCTAAATCTATTTTGGTCTTTTCTTCCTTTCCTGTCTCTTTGTGGCCTGTTTCTTTCTTCATGTATGATGTCCTTAATTTCATCTAATTCATCTGGTCTTCGGTCATTAGTGATCAATGTAAAAATTATTCTTGAGATGGTCTCTAAATTCAGGTGGGCTCTGGTAGCATAGTGCCTCAGGCACTTGACTGCTAACCAGAAGGCTGGCAGTTCAAACCCACCAGCCACTCCTTGGAAGGAAGATGGGGCAATTTACTTCCGTAGTGATACTGCCTCCGAAACCCAAAGAGGGGTCGCTATGAGTTGGGTCCAACTTGTCGGCACATAACAACAACAACAACAAAGTGAGTGGGCCTCACTCAATCAGTTGTGGGTCTTAAAGGCAAAAACTGAGGTTTCCTAAGGTAGAAGAATTCTGCCTCAATACTATAATACTCCTCACTTACCGTCTATCTTATTATATAAAATTTTGCATTTATGACGATTGGAAAAATTCTCAGGTGGCATCACCGATGGTTCTGGTCCTACACATGGACGCGGCTGGCCCCAGGGTGCCCTCCATGCTCCCCTTCAAACAACATACCTGCGACCCCACAGACAACTGAGAATACAAGGGGTGGCAGCCATTTGGCCATGGGACACCTTCTCCCATTCATCTGCAACATCTCAGTCTTGCCACAGAGGGCACAAGGTGACAGCGAGATGACGTGAGGTCATGGGTGGGCAGGGAGAGGCCAGTCAAGGGCCCAAAGGTACCAGCAAGGTCAATGTGAAGGGTAGGAAAGGGAAAAGGAGGTTGTGCATAGCTGCTGAGCCAGGGTGTTTAGAGGAAGAGCTGAGCTCCAACCCAGGTGGATAGCAGGAGGCAGCAGGTAGAGGACGAGCAAGGTCCCTGCCCAGGGTGGGTGCTGGGAGGCCAGAAACACGCAACCACCACTCTCAACTCCCACAGGAAACACAGTGGCAGGGAAGGTATGGTGGGGAAAGTGACCTACTGTACCATGCATATTCCGAGATGCACCAGGAGTGCCTGAAATTCAGTGAGCAATGGAGGGAAGGGATGGGGCACAGCTCTCAACCCTCACAGAGCACCAACTTCACATGATGACCTGGTCTTTGATACCTAACCCTGTCCATAATTGAGAAGTGGGTGTACAGACATCCTGCTGAAGTTTCTAACTCATTATCTACCCAAAATATAGCAACAAGGCCTAAAGATTTCATCTAAAACAAAACCAAACCTACTACCGTTGAGTCAGTTCCAACTCATAGCAATCCCATTGAGTTTCCGAGGTGGCAAATCTTTATGGAAGTAGATTGCCCAGTCTTGCTTCTGCGGAGTGGCTGATGGGTTTGAACCACCAACCTTCTGGTTAGCAGTCAGATGCCTTAGGCACTGTGCTACCAGAGGTCATCTAACCTCAAGAAATGTGAATAGCTAGATAATTACCATACAGAATTGACATCACATTAGGATTTAATTTTTACAAATGTACATCCACAAGTAAGGACATAGTTGTAATTTTCAAAGAAGACGTGCTCCTAAAGTAAAATTAGCAAAGTCCTTTAAATGCAAAGCAGTGTCAAAAGAATGACTATCATGTTAGCATCTTGCCAGACTAGAAGAATTAACACATATTACCCCAAACACAAAAATACCACTGCTGACTCACTTCAGTTTGGGGTTGACCTTCCATCACTCTCCCATCGAACCACTGTCTAAATGGCATTCATTTGACAGAAGGCTAGCAGCCAGTGATAGACATTCCATCTCTAACAAAGGACCATAATGCAGTTGCTGGTCTTCTTTAGAAAATTACCCAATGGTTTTAGGTTATTGGTCCTCTGTTATCACCAAGTGAATCAAATAATAGAAAAGTGGGATCCACCCATAAAACCTTCAAGAATTCTCATTGCTCTCTCATGTTTTCATTGCAATAACTGAAGAACAACAAAGTTAATCAGAAGTAAATATGGATTTTCCGCAAGAGGAAGAGACAAAAAGGAAAAAGACATCTTCCTTTTTCAATTTACTACATTTATTGTTTTGGTAAGGCATGGAGGTTTTAATACAGGAAAGATATGAGAGATGATTTGCAAGGATTTAGACACAAGATGCCATTTAGGATGCCCTCCCCAGCTTCCATAGAGTCTTCCACAACTTAGGACCAGGAGTAAAAGAACCAGACAGCCACTGCAAACCTAGTCATTTCTGGTAGGTTCATTTTAAAAAGCAGTGCAAGCTTAAGGGTTTATTTTTTCACTCCTTTATGATATCATAGCATTAAATCTTTAAAATATTAGGATTCTGTTTCTTATTACAATTGATAATGGGAACCATTGTGAAATGTTAAGTCAGGAAATAGTAAAAGTACCAATTTAGGAAACAGAGATTAGAAAGGGTGTATAGGATTAGACTGGAACCAATAGTGTGGGATTCTTTGATCTAATTCTCTGCTGCAGAATTATGAGAAAGTAGACTAGGTAGAGCAAGATAAGGGGAATGAAAAGAGTTTTCTTCACTCTTTTGAGCTTCAGACGAGAGGAGACCATTAGCTGCATCTTAGATGGCCGCTCGAAAGCTTTTAAGACCCTAGTCACTACTCAACGGAGTAGGTTGTGGAACAAGTTTTTTTATGTATTATGTTGTGCCTATTGAGGCTGGTGTGAGGGCACCAGAATGGGGGGGAGGCACTGGGAAGGGAGAGGAGGTGAGTGGGTTAGGGTTGGGGATGATAATTGGGGAATTAAACCAAATGTACATGAACGGTTGAATGTAAAATAAATTCTGCTCTGTAAATTTGTACTCAAAGCA
>NW_006922287.1:1063630-1078410 GCF_000298275.1 Orycteropus afer afer
AAAAAAAAAAAAAAAAACCGTCGAGTCAGATTCGACTCACAGCAACCCCTTCTTGGGTTTCCAAGGTAGTATCACTACAGAAGATCGCCCAATCATCCATCCAAGGAGTGGCTGGTGGGTTTGAACTGCCAGCCTTCTGGTTAGCAGCCAAATGCTTAGGCACTACACCACCAGAGCCTCTTGAAAAGAAAAAGATGTGGAAAGCGTTTTTTGAATATACAAATTAATGGCATTTGATCAGAGAGAGCATCAAAGATGACTCCAAATGAAAAGGCTGAAATAATTCTGACACCCACATTAAAGAAGACAGTTAGGGAGGAAATGTTGGTTTAGGTGAGGAAATAAATGGTATTTCTTTGCTTCTGGATTGGGCATGCTCACAAGGTCCTAAGTTTTCCACATAGATATTTTAAACAGTATGGAGCCCTTTAACATCTTAAATACATATTTGATTTCTACACAATTTAAGATGATAAATTATAACCTAATTACACACAGATTCTGTTGCATTTGAACAGTAGATACAGCACCAATCCAGGAATTACAATGGAAGGCATATGCAGGACATTTGCCATGGCTGAAGACATGCAGATGAGGTTCAAGGGCAGAATAGGAAAGCCCTTCCAAAAATTATCACAGATTTGGGCTGACTGGAGATGCCAAAGAGCCAGTACCTGAAACATCAATGGGGTGGTTGCAGAAGAAAAGTTCAGACTCTTGATCATGTGACTTTCAGGATCGTATTTGGACATAAATCCCTTGATGATCACAGTTTTGGCTGTTCCTTGCTCACCAATTAACAGCACAGCCTAAAATAGCGGAGTTGAGAAATACAATAAGATAATCCCCCCACCAAAAAAAAAAAAAAAAGATTTCTCTGAAAAAACAAATCAAAATTCACTTTCTCTCAACTAATACATGAAACATAATTACTTAATTATCATTGTAAATATTCAAATCTATTATTACTGAGGAACCAGAAAACAATGATATTAATTGGAGTAGTAACATTTATTCTACACAGCAACATGAAACATTCTAAAATAAATGCAGGCGGCTTTATAACTTCAAGTGGCATTTTAAAATACACTATTTTAAAGAAAACAGAGAGTTGTACCTTGCCCTGTTTGGCGATGGTTTTAATGAGAAAGTCAGTCCTCACGTTGTCGACATTTGGCACCAGGATGGAGCCATATTCCGGGGTTGTGTCAGACGGATACACGTACTCCTCAGTGCATGTGTTCCAGTGCATCCATTTACCTAGATGGACAGAGAACATCTGTATCTTCAGATTGCTGTCAATAATCTAAGGTCTATATGTAAGGAGCAGACATCCTTGATATTGTAACAAGGCACCTTCTAAACAGCCCTGGTAAAATCAGAGATCTAAGCATATAAATATGTGTTCACCAGGTCAAAACCTACCCAAGGAATTCCTTCAAAGGAAGGAAGGCACAATGGTGGTTCAGTGATGAAACACTTGCCTCCCATACAGGAGACCCAGGCTCCATTCCTGACCAATGCACCGAACACACAGCCACCACCTGTCCATCAGTAGAGGCTTGGGGGTTGCTATGACGCTGGACAGGTTTCAGTGACCCTTCCAGACTGAGATGGACTAGGAAGAAAGGTAAGGCCATCTATTTCTGAAATTTAGCAATGAAAACCTTATAAATCGTAAGAGTACACTGTCCATCTCGCTTGGTTTGGGCACGTCATCAGGAGGGATCAATTTCTGGAGAAAATCCTGTTTGGTGAAGCAGAGGGTCAACAAAAGAGAGGGAACGAAGAGGTAGACCCTCAGTCAGATGGGCACAACAGCCGAGATGATGGTCTCAAACATGTAAGAACAAATAACACTTCACTTTGCCCTTGTCGACCCCACAGCAGTTTTGTATCTACTTATGTGTAATAAACAACATCAAAAATGTACTACATTTACCCATGTATTTGGTAAGATACACTTCAACCTATAAATTTCATTAAAATTGTTGACTTTTGTGAAAAACAGAAATGATGAAAAGCACTAAAAACTAATAAAGAATGGCTGAAACGGATCTGAGTTGGAGTTTCGTTTTTCTTGATTTGTTTTATGTCACGAAAAGTTCAGTGCACAAAGGTATCTGGTGCTGTTGTAAGGTGCTGTTGAGTCAATTTTCAACTGATGACAACCCCATGTGACAGGGCAGAACAGGGCTGTAGAACAGAGATTTTACAGGAAGGAGCTCTAGTGGCATGGCACCCAAGGCATTTGACTGCTAACCAGACGGCAGTTTAAACCCATCAACTGCTCTGCAGAAGGAAGATGGGGCAATCTACTTCTGTAAAGAGTCAGCATTGACTCGATGGCAGTGAGTTTGGCTTTTGGTTTTCAGTTTTAATCTTTCCAGGAGGAGCTCGGCAGGTCTTCTCTTTGTGGAGGGGCTGAGTGGGTTCACACCACCAACTTTGCAGTTAGCAGCTGAGGGCTTAACCACTGTGCCACCAGGTCTCTTACAAAAACATTTAATGAATGGAAAATGTGCAATTGGAGCACAATCTAAATACATTTTTTAAAAAAGGAAAGAATCAATTAGCATTTTAGTTTTACAGCCAAGAGTTTTAATTATCCATTTAGAACAAAATGTTTTGTGTAAATATTAGCCATTTGGAAACAAACAAAAAAAAAGTCCCCAGCTGTTGAATACACATTTTACTGAATACATTTTACATGAATACACATTTTATTGTGCTTTATTGAGCTTTGCAGATACTGCATTTTGTAACTGCAGGTTGTGGCAACCCTGCATCAAGCAAGTCTGTGGGATTCATTTTTCTAACAGCATGTGTTCTTTCATGTCTCACTGTCACATTTTGGTCATTCTCACAACGTTTCAAACTTTTCATAACACTATTGCACATTTAATAGACTACCTTAACCATCAAGTCAATTCTGCCTTGTAGTGACCCTATAGGACAGAGGAGAACCGCCCCATAGGGTTTCCAAGACTGTAAATCTTTACAGAAGCTGATTGCCTCAAACTTTCTCCCATGGGGTGGCTGGAGGGTTCAAACCATCAACCTTTTGGTAAGCAACCAATATTTTAACCACTGTACCACCAGAGCTCTTTAATATACTACAGTATAGTGTAAACAGAGCATTTATACACACTGGGAGACCAGAAACTTCCTACATCTCACTTTATTGCAATATTTGCTTTTTGCAGCGGTCTGGAAGCGAACCTGCAATATCCCCAAGGTATGCCTGTACAAGCATGCATCTCACCATCTGATGTCACGTAATAGTCAAACATGGTGTCTTCTGCGCCTGCCAGTGTCGGCAGGTCCAAGGTCACCGAGTCCTGGGAGCGCAGCCAGTGCTCCACCCTGCGCCGGCCATCCAGTTCCAGCACGGCCCCAACGCTCCACATCAACGAGAAGACGTACAGCCGTTCCAGGTGCTCAGACGTGACCTCCCCACCCTGCTCCTGAGGACACCACAAATGTTCATGTTTCAGTTACCTGATTCTCAGATGAAAACTTTGCTTTGAGGTTTCAATGAAAACAGTCAGCATGTAAAGGAACAACAGTTTTCCCCAAGAGAACAAGGGAAGTAAACTAATAAAGTTGGAGAAGTGAGAGCTAGTCTTGAAACACGCCAAGCTGGTTTGGAAAATGCCACTGGCTGATCCTCACTCATGGTGGCCCATGCGTGTTGGAATAGAACCACGCTCACTGGGGTTTTCAAGGTCATGACCTTTTGGAAGCAGATTTCCAGGCCTTACCTCTGAGGTGCTTCTGGATGGGTTCAAACCACCACACTTTCAGCTAGTGCTTATCTGACTCCAAAAATAAGCTTAGATGACTGTCTGTCAGCCTGCAACTAAATTACATGGCTGACTATGGAAAACGTTGCTGTTGTGAGCTTCTACGGACTTGGTTCCAACTCGCAGGGACCCATGTGTGCAGACTAGGACTGCTCCGCAGGGTTGTCAAGGCTGTGACCCCTCAGAAGCAGAATGCCAGGCCTTCCTTCTGAGGCACCTCTGGTTTGAACTGCCAACCTTTGGGGCAGCCCAAGCTGTCCCCATTTGCACCACCCAGGGACCCTTTGTGAAAAGCAGAAATGATGAAAAGCACTAAAAATGAAAAAATACTGGGTCTATGTTTTAAACATCACCCCTTTCACACAGCTTTAACAAAACCAAATTTCAAGGACTGTATTCTCTGCACAGCAGGGCTCAGCTCGTGAGGGAGGTTTCTCTAAAGTCGACTGATTCACCTTCGGAGGGATCAGGCCTTGAAGCATATGAGTACTCTGCAGGATGACAAAGGCTTCGAGCATCTCCATCTTGTGTTCCAGGTTCTGAACACTGAAGCGATACAGGTCTGGAAAGGACTTGGTGTACAGCTGACGTAGAACCTCAGCTTCTTGAGGCGAGCGCTTTTTAAGAAAACCCTGTGAGTTCACAGAATAGTGGGTTAATTAACCTTAGAGGCACACCAGAAAAATGGCCATTTGGGGACAAAGAGTTGTTTTGTTTTGTTTTTTTCAATACCAATAATAAAAGTAACGGTGATAATTAATCGTTTACTGCACTTAGGATGAGCTCTAGTGGTGTAGAGCCTAAGGCATTTGACTGCTAACCAGAAGGTTGGTGGTTCAAACCCACCAGCCACTCCAAGAAAGGAAGAATGGGAAATCTACTTCCATAATGCTTTACTACCTCAGAAACCCAAAGGGGGTCACTATGAGCTGGAATCAACTCGATGGCAGTGAGTTTTTTGTTGTTGTTGCTGTTTTTCTGGCAAAATGTACCGGAGCTTGCTAAACAACAAGTCTATAACTATCCTCATCTTAAGTACAGATGAAGAAGCTGAGGCCAAGGAAGTTGAGGTAAGCTACTTAGGATCCCACAGCTGGTGGTTTAGCAGGAACAGATTCAAATCTAGAGTTTGGCTCCAGGGGCTAGGCATCCAGCTACCACACTAAACATACATTCAGCTCTTGAAGGCAAGGGGGAGAAATCGCTTCCAGCTCTTGATTAAAATAGGTTAGAAAAGTTCTGGTGGCTTAGTGTCTAAGGCATCTGACTGCTAACCAAAAGGCTGGCGGTTCAAACCCACCAGCCACTTCTCAGGAGGAAGACGGGCAATCTATTTCCGTAGTGATACTGCCTCAGAAACCCAAGGAGGGGTCGCTATGAGTCTGATCCGACTCAATAGCAGTGAGTTTTTGTGTTGTTTTTTTTTTTAAGAAGAAAATCAGGGGGCACATGTGTGAACATAATTTAGTAAAATAGTAAAGAAAAGAGAATAGCCAACAGAAATCCATATACAGATTTTTTTTAAAAATGGAAAACAAACATTTACCACAATCGTTTCCTTTCTGGCTTATTATAATTAATGGTTCAAACCCACCAGCCACTCCTCGGAAGGAAGGTTGGCCAATCTACATCCATAGTGATACCACCTGAGAAACCCAAGGAGGGGTCGCTATGAGTCAGGTCCAACTCAAAGGCACATAACAACAACAACAACATAATTAATGAACGAAGTAGAAAAATGTCAGAGAATATTCAGGAAAATAAAGCATTTAGTTAGACAAGGAACTCAGTATTAAGCAAGTGTGTGTCATTCATAACAAAATATTGCTTAACATACAGCAACATTTTACTAAGGTTTAAAATTCTCCTGGGGTTATGTCATGGATTGAATTTTGTGTCCCCCAAAATCTGTGTCAACTTGGCTAGGCCATGATTCTCAGTGGTTTAGAAGTTATGTAATGATGTAATGTAGCAGACATGTAATGATATCCTATGGTGTGATCTGATGTGATAAACAAATCAGGTTAAAAGGATTAAGATTAAGAGTGGGTTACAAAACCCTTAGTCACATCACAGCCCTGATCCAGTGTAAGGCAAGTTTCTCTGGTTCATCTTATAAAAGATAAGAGGGAAGGGAGCAGAGAAGGGAGACCTACTACAACCAAAAAGAAGAACCAGGAATCCAGCATGTCCCTTGGACCCCATGCCCCTATGCTGGGACCCTCCTAGGAACAAAAGACACAGAGAGAAATCCTTCCCCAAGAGCTGGCACTCTGAATTTGGACTTCCAGCCCCCTACGCTGTAAGAGAGTAAATGTCTGTTTGTTAAAGCCAAACAAACTTGTGGCATTTCTGTTACAGCAGCACTAGAGAAGTAAGACAGGGGATGAGATGGGCTCATTCTTCATCTAAATGTTCCAAAAAAACACTTAGCAACTCTGAAGCCAAGGACATGCCGTTCTAATAAGAGGAAAAACAGAAACAATGCAATGCTGGTTCTGAATTATTCATTAAATCATGACTTGACCATGATCCCACAGTGACAAAAAGAGCACACAGCACTTCAGAGTTAATGAAACCATGAAACTACATGCACTCGGCAGTTACCCAGCTCAGATTCTTCAAGCTGACAGATTCTCATCAACACAGCTTCTCAACTGGCCATCCCTCTAATAACTCTCAAAGAGCTACCTTACACTACTTTAATTATTTGCTGTCAGATTGTCTGTGAGTCTTTCTCCTTCCTAACCATTTACAAGAAGAAACTGCATCTTTTAAAAGCATATTAAAAAAAAAATAAAAAAACTTCCACCACTCATCTGTCGAGGTGGTGTACTGTACCGGCCTGCACATTGCTGTGATGCTGGTACCAGCAGGGTCACATAAGTGGGCAGAGTACAGTGGAGCTTCCAGGCTAAGACAGACTGGGGAGAAAGACGTGATGATTCACTTCTGAAAGAACTGGCCATTAAAAGCCTTACAGATGGCAGCAGAACACCGTTTGATATAGTGCAAGGATTTGAACCCCTGATGTTAGAAGGCACTCAAAACACTGGAGAAGAACTGCCTCCTCAAAGCTGAGTCGACCTTAATGACATGGATGGAGTAAAGCTTTGGGGACTTTTATTGGCTGATGTGGCAGAGCTTAAAATGAGAACAAACAGCTGCAAGCATCCAACAATAATTGCAACATGGAATGCACAAAGTATGAATCTAGGAAAACTGGAAATGGAAATCTTAAAATTTATATGCTAGGCACTAGTGAGCTGCAATGGACTGGTATTGCCCATTCTGAATGGGACAATAATATGGTCTACTATGCCAGGAATGACAAATTGAAGAAGGATGGCATCATGTTCATCATCAAAAAGAATATTTCCTGGTCTGTCCTAAAGTACAACATTGTCAGTGATAAGATAGTATCCATATGCCTACAAGGAAGACCAATCAAAACAACTATTATTCAAATTTACACACTAATCACTAAGGCCAAAGATAAAAGAACTGAAGATTTTTACCAATTTCTAAAGTGTGAAATTGATCAAATATGTAATCAAAATGCATTGAAAATTACTGGTGACTGGATTGAGAAATTCGCAAACAAAGAAGAATCAGTAGTTGGAAAATATAGCCTTAGTGATGGAAACAACAGTAAAGATCACAATAGAATTTTGCAAGACCAATGGTTATTCACTGGAACTACCTTTTTACAACAACATAAACAGTGACTACACATGTGACCTCACCGGGTAGAATAAACAGGAATCAAATTATAACAAACTATGAATAATATCACAGAGAATGGAAATTCCAAAACACAATTGTACTCATGTAGAACCTGTACATACACAAAGGGTCAGTCGTTTGAAGAGAACAAGGGAATACTGACTGGTTTATAATCAGGAAAGATGTAGGTTAGGGTTGTATCCTTTCCTCATACTTATCCAATCTGTATGCTGGGCAAATAATCCAAGAAACTGGACTATAGGAAGAATGCCACATCAGGATTGGAAGAAGACCAATTAACAGCCTGCAATATGCAGATGCCGCAACCGTGCTAACTGAAAGTGAAGAAGACTTGAAGCATTTACTGACAAAGATCAAAGACTACAGTCTTCAGTAAGGATTACACCTCACCATAAAGAAAACAAAAATCCTCACAACTGGACCAATAAGCAAACTTACGATAAACAGAAAGGTGAAGTTGTCAAAGATTTCATGTTATTTGGATCCACAGTAACACCACAGGAAGCAGCAATTAATAAGTCAAATGATGTATTGCACCAGGCAAATCTGCTGCAAAAGACCTCTTTGAAGTGTTAAAAAGCAATGATGTCACTTTGAGGGCTAAGGCGCACCTGACATGAGCTACATATGCATGCAAATGCTGGATAATGAATAAGGAAGGGTGAAGAAGAATCGATGTATTTGAATTATTGTGTTGGTGAATACGGACTATACCATGGACTGCCAGAAAAAACAAATCTGTCTTGGAAGAAGCACAAGCAGAATGTTCCTTAGAAGTGAGGATAGGGAGACTTAGTCTTGCTTACTTTGGATATGTTACCAGGAAGGACCAATCCTGGGAGAAGGACATCATATTTGGTTATGTGGAAGGTCAACGAAAAAGTGAAAGACCCTCAATGAGATGGATTGACACAGCAGTTGCATCAATGGGCTCAAAAACAGCAAAGATTGTGAGGATGGTATGGGGCTGGACAGTGCTTTGTTCTGTTGTGGATGAGGTCACTATGAGTCAGAGGCAACTCAACAGCACTTAGCCACAACAACAACAAAGAACGTTACTAAGTGTAGAACCAACGTAAAGATTGTATTCAGCCTCAACATGAACAGACCATATGGAAGTATATCTCTCAACTAGCAAACTCTACATAATCATTGCTGTTGTTCATTGCTACTGAGTCCATCCAACCCATGACATATTCACTAGCTGTGAATAAAATTGTTTTTCAAAAAAACTTTGTGTATTTGCAGGGTTTTGAGAAAAAAAAAGTCACTTAATACATTTCATTTGAAGATCACTGGTTACCAAGGCTGGATGTATGAAACATCTGCTATAAAGCTTTTTAAAAACCAAATGGTCCTGCGTGCCCTTCCAAGAGACCCTAACTTGGTAGAATTCGGTGTGATACAATCATCTATATTTTATGCATAATTTTCCTTCCAAAGGCAAGATTGAGACCCCTTGTTCTGTATTCTCATTTATCTATTATTTATTGTAAAATCTAAAATCTTTAAAAATATTTTAACTGATACATTCAATTATACATCAGTGTCATTTTTTGATATAATCCATTCTTTCTTCACGTCTTCATTGCCAAATAGGAACCATTTTGCAACATTTTGTGTAAATCCTAGAAAAACATTATCAGAAGTTAAGTTATACCCATATAGAAAGAGAAGTATAAATATTTAAGGTTATTTATTTTATTTAAACACCTAACTAGCTATTTTATTTAAATTATAAATTTTTTAATTTGTAAAATAAAAATCATCTAAAATCTTAATAATAAAAATAATAAATTTGCTCAACTATGTCAAAAAAGACTTTTCAAATGTCTTAACTAATAAGCAGTTCATTTTATATTACAGTATTTACTTAGTAAAATCTGAATAGGCAATTCATTTATAGCTCTGATAGCATAGTGCCTAAGGCATTTGACTGCTAACCAGAAGGCTGAGAGTTCAAACCCACTAGCCAATCCTCAGAAGGAAGATGAGGTAACCTCCTTTCCTAATGATACTGCCTCAGAACCCCAAGCAGGGGTCGCTATGAGTCAGATCCAACTCGATAGCAGTGAGTTGGTTTAATTACTATCAAGATACAGTGGTGTAGTGCCTAAGGTACTTGACTACTGATCAGAAAGCTGACAGTTCAAACCCACCAGCCACTCCTCAGAAGGAAGATTGGGCAATCTATTTCTGTAGTGATACCACCTCAGAAACCCAAGGAGGGTCTCTATGAGTCAGATCCTACTCGACAGCAGTGTTGGATTAGTGGTTGGTAGTAAAATAATCCATCATTAATTGAAGCAATATTATCTAAAATATTATTTCCAAGTATAAACTTAAAACTAATATTATGATTATTGTGCTTAAAAAAAAATCCTTATATGCCTTTTTTTTTAAATTGTTTTCAAGTTAATTTTCTAAAATGGTTGTTCCCAAACTTGGATGAATGAGTAGCTCTTAAAAATGTCATAAATCCTCAATGTGAAAAAATTAAATTTTAAGTATTCAGTCCTTAGACAGTTCTTCAAGAGATTACTGATTCAGCTCCTTGTTGCAATTACTCTACAACCCACAGGTTAGAAATCACAGTTCTAGAATAGCAGGAGCACTGAAGAAACCAGTAAGGGGTGATCTGGGCTTGAATGGCCCAGGGCCTTCAAGGATCATCACTAAACATTAGCATCAAAATTGAACTGCACAGCTGGTCTACAAAAAAAAAAAGTTAAAAGGTTTCTTTTTCTTTTAATCATACATAAGAAAAACTCCAGTCCTACCTCAAGAATAGGACTCCAGCTGAGGACAGAAGAGCTCATGAAAACCATTCCATTTCTTGAGACTGTGGCAGGAGAGGCATTGTCGATGTTATGAGGTTCAAAAACAATCTTGCAGTTTGGAGCCATGGGGATCCGATCACCATTGGCAAGAGTCAGAGTTTTGTTATCATCCAAAACAGAATTCAGATTTTCAATCCAGATGGCATCTACTGGACCGTCAAGAACTATCCAGATATGTTCCCCTAGAACACCCCACCAAAGAAAAAGCATATATATTTTTATATACATCTATGATATAGTTTACATATATAGGTGTGTGTGTGGATATATGTGTATACATATATCCACACACACACACATATATATAGATATATATATATATATATATATATATATATACACTTCCTGACAAAACACTATTTAATTTTATTACATTATAAATTTTCATATATGTCATTTTTATTATTTTATTATATTATTACATTATTTTTCAAATAAAGCTTTGATCTGAATGGTTACCTTATTTTACCACATAGGACTTTTCAAGTTCTCTACATACCAGTTATTTAAGGCCTATAATCAAATCAGAAAGTCATTTGTTCACAGAACAAACAATATTTATTGAACACCTTCTATGATATTGTAATAAACAAGATGATGACCCTACCCTCATAGAGCATATGTTCTATGGGGCAGAGAAGGTATTCAAATAAATAAGCAAAGAAGTATACATTTGGAACATGAATACATTCAGAAGACAAGTGGAACTAGAGAGGCAAAGCCACGCAATGGATTCCTGTTTGCACATGTTAAGTTTGCAGCATCTAACATACGTCTAAGTGGAGTTGCTGAATTGGAAGCTCAAGGGAGAGGTCGGGACTGGAGATAACAATCTGGAAGCCATCGGCTCAGAGACCGTATTAAAAAACAAGGGGCTGCATCCGTCTCCTCTGAAGAATGAGCAGACATAGAGATAGGCTGTCTGAGGACTCAGGCACTTCCACACAGGCTTCCTGTAGAGGGGTGGGGGGGACATCCCTTCAAGGCCTCCTCCCTCTGCCAGACTTCTCAACAAAGCAAGTAAACAAAAGAGCCAGCAGAACGCGGGATCCTCAAAGTCAAGCGAAGAGCTTCAAGGGGGCAGTTACGACGCTGCCAGAGGCTGCTAAGAGCGGACTAGACTGAGATCTGCCACTTGACTCGGACAAGATGGTGGTCACAGGGTGCTTGGAGGAGTGGTTTCAGAGGCCACCTGGGGACAAAAGCTGAATCTAGCCAATATGGAGAGATTTGGAGAGAAAATGGCCAAGAAATCAGAAGGATGCTCCACAGGAATGCCATAGTAAATTTGGCTTAATAGTCTCTTTACCAGTTTCTCTTGCCAACTCCCTGACCAAGACTGTGGTTCTAATATTTCTTTATTATGGAACAAGTGAAGGTACTCTGATAGTATAGTGGTGAAGGCATTTGGCTGCTAACCAAAACAGTGGTTTGAAACCACCAGCTGCTCCCTGGAAGAAAGATTAAGGCAGTGTGCTTCTGGAAATATTTATAGCCTTGGAAACCCAATGGGGGTCTCTGTGAGTTGGAAGTGACTCTATGATAATGAATTTGGTTTTTATGTAACAATTGTGGGATAGTCTATAGGTAGTCGCTGACTTGCCATGTATTCAACCTACATGGAACCGTACTTACTACCATGTCCTCTGGGTTTTTTAAAATTATTATTGTTTTGTTCTGATTGTGTATCTTATCCTTAGTAACATATATGATGTACAATGTTCTAGCACGTACTCTGAAAAATGAAAACACTATGGTAAGTTGGGGCTATCTATGTTTCAAACAAAAAACTCTGAAAATCCAAATCAACACACTGAAGTAAAATGGTGATCTAACACCAGAGTCACATTTTGAAACTAAAAGCTCCTATTGCTTCTTTTGCTGGGGAAAAAAATATATACATTTATATATATAGGCTCCTTTTCAGTTACTGAGCCTGTATTTATACAGGTTCATTGGAACAAATTAGAAACAAAACTTGATTTCCTTCCAGTAAAACAACAAACACAGTAAAAAATGTTGAATATCAGCACACTTTAAAAATGAAGTATGTCCATTTCTCTTTGAGCATATGATGTTAGAATGATCAGCCATATTCCTTAAGTGAAAATGTCAATGACGACTCCTTAAACCAAACCAAAACAAAAGCAAACTCACTGCTGTCAAGTCAGTCCTGACTCATAGCAACCCTTCCTTGGGTTTCCGAGGTGGTATCAGTATGGAAGGAGATTGCCCAACCTTCCTTCTGAGGAGTGGCTGGTGGGTTTGAACCGCCAGCCTTCTGGTTAACAATCAAATGCCTTAGGCACTACCTTCCTTAAACATTTGCCAATAAAACACTATTGCTAAAAAGACTGGTCCAGGAAGGAGCCCAAATAGTTTGTTCTTCTCCTGTGTTCTTCCTTCTCCATGCATTTGCATTCACTGTCCTTTCAGTTGCTCATTCAGTAAGAGAACAACACAAAGACGGGTTGGTGAAAACACCACCTCCATCTGAGCCTGTATTCTGGGAACAACTAGTTAAATTTTCAGAGTCCATCCTGAAAGAATATTCACAGACTGAAGGGCTGGCCCTTAGCAAACTTGTTCAAAGAACCACCAAACACCAGTGTACATCTAACAAAGTGGATTTTAGTTCAATAAATACTTCATTTTTTATATAAACAATCTCCCCCACCCCAAAGAAGCACAATTTCTCTTGTGATTTTCTAGAGCTGTTAGTTTTATTTTAATAAATAAATAAATAAATAAATATGGCTTTACATAATAAGAGTAGCATTTTTTAAATATTCAATGAAAATAGGGTAGATTCACTTTACTCAAACTATCAATTCTCCTTAACATCTTTTTCTAACATTTGTGCTAAGATCAGGGATATAGGAAGATTGTTCAAAAAGAAAAGAATTCCCTTCGTAACCCAAAAAAGGAAGTAGAGATTTTAAATACACTAAAAAAAATTTCAATATTTCTACATTCACAAATATTGTACTGATTTTTGACTTCTTAGTTTTGGCTATGATATATGGAAGACGGAGATGTTCTACCAACTTTATAAGCCACTAAGTATTTTGTTTGGAAGTACATGTCAAAAATAATTCTTGCAATTCATCTACTACCTTTCTTAGCTCTCAATGTTTTCCTCCAAAGTGTAGAAAATATTCCATCTGTCCAGTCATTTGTGGCCACATCAAGCCGACCAAACATCTGTGGAGCTGTAATCGCTTTGGGATTCATCCTCATTTCCCGGTGTGGTTTTCCACAATCTATAGCAAATAAATCCAAACTTTAAACATCGAACACATGGAGGGAACCATCATTAGGCAACATTGTCGAATTTGTGGTGTACTATCAGCAGGTGTTCAAAATATGAAAAATGCAAAATTACATTGAAAATATGTCTTCTGCATTTCAGTTATCATAATTAACTTTATTAGACTTTACTGACGAAAGCACTTCTTTCTTATCTTCATTGGAAGAAAATTGTATATTGCAAAGGGGAGAAAAGGGACATCATGTTAGAATTCCTGAACAAACTAATGTAATCTGGGAGTTCTTTATATGTTATAGCTCAAAAATTTGGGGGTTTATAGTATACTTGATTCAATCTTGTGCCTGAAATAGAAGATACTACATTTGAAATGTTAAGGAACAAAGATGTCACTTTCAAGAATAGGTGTAACTAACCCAAGTCAGTGATAGGAAAACATCCATATGCCTACAAGGAAGACCAGTTAATACTACTATTACTCAAATTTACATACCAACCACCAAAGCCAAAGATGAGAAAATTGAAGATTTTTACCAACTTCTGCAATATGAAATTCACCAAACATGCAATAAAGATGTATTGATTATTACTGATGACTAAAATGCAAAAGATGAAAACAGAAGAATCACCAGTAGTTGGAAATATGGCCCTGGGGATAGAAATGACACTCGCAATCTCATGATAGCATTTTGCAAGGCCAATGACTTATTCTTTGCAGATACCTTTTTTCAACAACATAAATGGAGTTATACACGTGAACCTAGCCAGATGGAATACACAGGAATCAGATCGACTACACCTATGGAAAGAGGTGATGGAGAAGCTCAACATCTTTAGCCAAAACAAGGCAAAGAGCTGACTGTGGAACAGACTACCAATTGCTCATATGGAAGTTCAAGTTGAAGCTGAAGACAACTAAAACAAGTCCACGAGAGCCAAAATATGACCTTGATTATATCCCTCCTGAATTTAGAAACCATCTAAAGAATAGATTTGAGGGAGGTTCCGGCAAGATGGCAGACTAGGCAGAAGGATTGCACAGACCCTCTTCAACAAAGAAAAGGGAAACCAATTAACACAGACACAGAAGATAATCTTGGACTCCTGAGCCTTGAAGGG
>NW_006922287.1:1095732-1096414 GCF_000298275.1 Orycteropus afer afer
TGACATGAGACAAAGTATATGTGAACTGCTGTATGAAAAGTGAATTTACTCTGTAAATCTTTACCCAAATCAAAATAAAATTTAAAAAAAAAAAAGAATAGATTTGATGCACTGAACACCAATAACCAAAAACCAGAGGAATTGTGGGATGACATCAAGAACATTATCCAAGAAGAAACCAAAAGGTCATTAAAAAGACAGGAAAGGAAGAAAGATGAAAATGGATGTCAGAAGAGATTATAAAACTTGCTCTTGAGTGAAGAGTAGCTAAAGCAAATGGAAGAAATGAGAAGATAAAAGAGCTGAACAAAAGATTTCAAAAAGCAATTTGAGAAGACAAAGCCAATTATTACAATGAAATGTGCAAGTACCTGCAGTTAGAAAACTAAAAAGGAGGAGCACACTTGGCATTTCTCAAGCTGAAAACACCGAAGAAAAAACTCAAGCCCCAAGTTGCAATATTGAAAGAGTCTATGGGCAAAACAGTGAATGATGCAGGAAGCATCAAAAGAAAATGGAAGGAATACAGAGTCACTGTACCAAAAAGGAGCTCTGGTAGCATAGTGCCTAAGGCACTAGACTGCTAACCACTCCTTGGAAGGAAGGTTGGGCATTCCTACTTCCGTAGTGATACTGCCTTGGAAACCCAAGGAGGGGTCGCTATGAGTCGGGGCCGACTCGA
>NW_006922287.1:1096627-1111169 GCF_000298275.1 Orycteropus afer afer
GCAAAAAACAAGGCTCCAGGAATTGACAAAATACCCATTGAGATGTTTCAAGAAAAGGATGCCCTACTGGAGGCACTCACTCAGCCATGCCAAGAGATTTGGAAGACAGCTACCTGGCCAATTGACTAGAAAAGATCTGTATTTGTACCCATACATAAGTAAAATTTTGCTGAAGATGTCACTTTGAAGGCTAAGGTGCACCTAAATCAAGCCATGGTGTTTTCAATAGCCTCATATGCATATGAAAGCTGGACAATGAATAAGGAAGACTGAGTAAGAGTTGATAGTTTTGAGTTGTGGTGTTGGCAAATAATAAGTTCCTACAGTGTGTAGATTAAACCCCAGATATTTCATTCCCATGGACTGCCAGAGGAACAAACAAATCTGTCCTGGAAGAAGTGCAGCCAGAATGTTCCTTGGAAGTGAGAATGGCCAGATTTCATCTTACCTACTTTAGTCATGTTGTCAGAAGGGACCATTCCCTGGAGAAGGATATTATGCTGGTAAAGTGGAGGGTCAGCAAACAAGGGGAAGGCCCTCAACAAGATGGACAGACACAGTGGCTGCAATGATAACACTGAAGCACAGCAAGGACTCGGAGGATCGCACAGGACCAGGCAGTGTTTCCTTCTGTTGTCCACAGGCTCCCTCTGAGTCATGGACAACCGGATGGCACCTAACAACAATATCCTCTCCATTATCTGCTTTGATTTGTTGAGATGTGTTCTTGCTTGCTTACCTTGGCAATTATAAGCTAAATGAATGTTGCATGAGTCAAGGACTTTTCTCTTGTGATCATCCTCAGGACATGCATTAGAATCTTTCAGACCCTAAGACTATTCTTAAATGATTGGGACTTTGCACAGGAGGGGCTGTTGTTAATGAGCAGAAGTAAGACGTTTAAAGTACAAAATCATAAAAATAGATGCTAAAATATTTCCCACTGCGTGAAAGATTGCAAACACAAGTGCACACAAACATACACATGCACGTTTGAAAAATGTTACATTAAAGCCCATTTAGAAAATTAAACCATAGTTCTGTTTTTGGAAATCATGAAAACAATCAAGCTGATTATTTGCAATATTTTATGATGCTGAAGTCCAACTTAACAGTCACATTTCAGCTTTTGCAAGATATGATATCCATAAAACTCTGGCAACTTTTTTTTCATCTAATCACACTTTACAAAAAGCCAACAAAATCTTAAAGTGTATAGTAGTTTTCACAGGAGAAAACTGGACTTGATCTGTTGTCCATAATAAAAGAAACTATCAAAAATTATTTAACTGTATTGGTAGGTAGAATGTTATCATTTTCACTTAAAACACCATTATCATTTTTATAGGAGCACTCTTTAAAAATCAAAAAGCTTGACTTCTACATGTCTGGTAAATCAATTCCTCCTGATTTTCTTCCTAGTATTTTCTGAGTCTGTTCTCATCACTTCCCTCAGTAGGGGTGGGGGTGGTTAGCTTATGTCAAGTCGGCTCCCAATTCATTGCAACCTTTATTTCCATAACATCCTTACCGACTCTAGATCACCCTTCCACCTTCCCCCAGTCTATTCTCAATGAGACCACCCAATGATATTCCACACACAGGGTTGATCCTTCCACTCCCAGCTTCCTTCAGCCTGTAGATTAAACCCCAGATATTTCGTTCCCATGGACTCCAGACTTTCTGTAGCCACAAAGGCTGAACAAACCCCTGACACTATTGCCCTGAGATAATCTTTTAAACCTTAAGCCAAACAATAGTTTAGCTGCCTTGAACATTAAGCTGTTTTAAGATCAATCCATTTGGGATCAAAGTGAAAACACAGCAACTCAAAAGATTATATATAGGAACCTGAGGGGCACTGAGGTCGAGTTAACAGGAGAGGAACAACTTCAAGAAGAAGGGTGAGAAAACGGTTGCACAATTTGAAGAATATAATCAGTGCACAGAACTGTGTGTGTAGCAACTGTTGAATTGGTGGGTTTTTCTGTGTATATTCTCAATAACAATCACAAGATGAAAAATAACTAAACAACTAAATATTTAGCATAAATTACAAGCCCCTTATGCTACACCTAATATCTTCACTTGTTGTTGTTTGTTGTTGTGTGCCATCGAGTTGGACCCAACTCATAACAACCCCTCCTTGGGTTTCCGAGGTTGTATCACTACAGAAGTAGATTGCCCAACCTTCCTTCCGAGGAGTGGCTCATGGGTGTGAACCACGAGCCTTCTGGTTAGCAGTCAAGTGCCTTAGGCACCACCATTCAGATCTTTGGGAGGGAACCTATTCAATACAGATGCATCTGCAACAGGATGTGTCAGTTAGGCACCAGAAGCATCTGCCGCACTTCCATATCCAGCCTCATCTCCCCCACACCCACCTCACATGCAAGCTACGTTTCGGCCATTCAAAACCACCTCCTGGCCTTATGCTTTCTGCCATCCTTCCTACCTACACACCTTCTTTATGCTGAGAATGCCTTTCATCCATCTACCACTCAACCCCCAAGGCTCAGCTGAAGTGCCACTTCCCCTGTCAGCCTGCTTTGTTGGTAGGTGTCCTTGAGTTGATGCTACGCTGCACATCTCCTGTGTGTGCAGAACTACTCGACAGGGTTCTCAAAGCCTGCTCTATGACGTGACTACAATTCCCCACAACATAACAGCTCTCTTTCCACTTCTTCCCTGTAGCCACCTCCTTCCTGTGTCCTTTCATGTCTTTAAGCAAAATGTGCATGAACCACTGTATGGAAAATGAATTTACTCTGTAAACTTTCACCCAAATCTCAAATTTTTTTTTTAAAAAAAGTATAAGTTAAAAAAAAATAATAAAAAAGCCACCTACTCTAGTTTACTACAGAGGCTTCCGATCACCTTCACCTCTGTTCACAGCCTAATTTTCCAAACCTTCCTCATAGCAATTCCATACTGAGCTATAACTGTGTCCATCTATGTCCCTCCTCCAGACCTTAAGCTCCCTGAAGAAAAGGCCATGTTTTTCATACCTGTTTTCCTGCTTCTAGTACAGGTCCTAGTACACAATGTTTACAAAGACATTTTGGGAACATAGAAACAAATAACATACAAGGGTCTTGTTCTTCTTCAATCCAATTACTCAATTACCTGCTCAATTTTGTGTATAATTAAAGTTTTCAGTAAGAAACAATGTGTTACTTAAGGTAACAAATATTTTCCCTGCATACTAAAACCAAGAGTAAGTTAACAAATAGCAAATATTCTAATGATTAATTCATCCTTGCAAGAAACTTTTCCAAAATCAGTGATGTCATGTGTATTACATAATTTAGACATACTGTACATAATATAAAAACCAAAGCTCTGGTGGCGCAGTGCCTAAGGCATTTGACTGTTAACTAGAAGGCTGCTGGTTCAAACCCACCAGTCACTCCTCGGAAGGAAGATTGGCCAATCTACTTCCATAGAGATACTGCCTCAAAAACCCAAGGAATGGTCTCTATGAGTTGAATCAACCCAATGGCAGTGAGTTTTTTTTTGTTTTTTCTACATAATATATTAATACTGCTGAATATTTACTTGAATGCATGGCACCAGGGGCATTTGTAGTTTCCTGTTAACAAAAGGCAGCTGCATTACTGCAACAAAAATATCAAGCATAATTAGACATGGAAAATGCAATCATTTTCAAGCTGTACAAAAAGTCCCAAAACAGAATCTTAATAACACACATGAAAAGTGCATGATCAATCCTGCAGGTGTGAGTGCTCAGTGGAGGTAGAGAGCTCCATCTGATGTACAGAAGTAACTTCATCCCGTAAGTGCGGGGACTGGGACTAAATGCAGTGTGTCCGGGACTCCACAGTAAACACCAGCAATCTCCAGCAGCCATGACCTCAGTACCGGTGAAATGAGATCCCACGAGCTGACCAGAAACCAACCAGTCACCTTTTTTCTGAGGGACCGGGTGTACTGCCTTCCAGTAGCCACAGCAGCACGAAACTTCTGGAACTTTGCTCTGCCATGGCTGAGGGATGCTCATACTTGTAGGAACAGAGTTATCAATGTCTGATCAGCATCATCGGGAACGTGGCAGTGCTCATTTCCATTCAACGACCTAGGGTCTGCAAGCCTGAAGATGTTTAGAAACTAAATGCATTTATTTAACTTCATCAGAAAAAAATATCTAATTCCAGCTAGGAAGTTAGTCAATAGGTATGGTTTTCAATGCGTACAATTTAAGAGTTGGGGTTAGAGTTATTTTATATTTATTGGGAGGTTGCATGTTGTATTTTGTATTTTTTGGGAAGTGGCGTAGTATATTTTTGGGAAAAACACAGGTTCTCAGTTAGTGGGCCTTAAGTCGCAGACCCATCACTTCCCATCTTTGTGACTGCTGAATTTGAGCTTCAGTTTCTGTGCCAAATGTGGATAATGACAGACACCTCTTAAGATCATTCGAGCCCCTAGATGATGCAAGGAGTTAGCATTCTCAGCTGCTCACCAAGAGGCTAGGCTTGAGTCCACCTTCAGCCACCCTAGAAGTAGATTGCCTGGCAATCTACTTCTGAAAACCCAGCCACTGACAACCTCATGGAGCAGTTTTACTTCAACAAACATGGGGTCACTGTGAGTCGGAATCCAATTGACAGCAACTGTGTTTCTTTTCCCCCCTCAAGATTGTTATAAGAATTAAATCACATCACATATTGCAAAATATGCACAATGCATAAAGTCACTCAGAAAACATTTTTCTCTCTAGTCTATTCATATATCATCTCTAAATAATCAGGGAAGTAGCATCCTCTCCTATAACAGTCTATTAAAGTGTCCATTCAAATGGGTCACAAGTACATAAATGCATCACCCAAGACAATGTGCTTTGGCCGCCTTGTACCTGTCATGGCTTTCATCAAGGTGTGGATGCAGGTCGTTTTTCCAGCCCCACTGGGCCCCAGGGTCATCATTCCATGCCTCACCCTCTGCGTTTCAAATAACTGGATGACTTTGAGTTTCCAAGGAGGGTGGTTGATTAAACCAGCTTCTTCAACCTAAAAACATAACAAAACAACCACAATGGGCCAAAGCCATGGCAATCTGGAATTAACGTTGTGTTCAAAATAAATGCAGGCAAAAAAAAGCTAAACATCATAAAATGAAATCCCAAGCCAAGAAGAAACATCTGCATTTGTCTTTGGGAACCAGATAAAATTATATTACCATTTTATTGAGTGCATGTCTTAGAAGCAGCTTAAGAACAGAGATTTGAATTGTAAAATGTATTTTAAATGTTTAATTTAAGAGAATTTAATCAGTATAATAAAACTATAGCATCCCAGGTTGACTGAAATTCCACATAAATTTCAAGCTGGCTTTATAAACCCAACAGCTAGTTGTTAATCTGTTAATATATATGTGAAAGTTACAGTGTGCCAAACACTATTCTAAGTTCAATTTTTATAACAACACAAGGAGACTGGTACTATTAATATCCTCAGTTTACAGATAAGAAAACTGAAGCATACAGTGACTAAGCAATTTGCCCAAGATTTTCAACTTGTGAAATATTAGCAGGGGATCTGAACCCAAGAAGTTCAGCTTGACAGTTCATGATCTTAACCATCATGCTATGCTAGAATCCACTGAAAATGATGCTTAGAATTTCACTTAGATCATTGCAGATAAAACTCATGTATCATTTTATGCTTATTATTTACATTTTTTATGCTATAAATTACTAACATAAGTTGCCTTATAAATCATTTTTTAGGCAATGCTACAATTAATGTAGCCATAAGTTGAAGAAATCATTTCTCATTACCTAATCAGGAAATTAAAATTTGATACTCTGTTTTACTAAAAAAAAAATATTTATCAAGTACCATCATAAAAATATAACTGTGCCCATTGCCATCGAGTCAGTGCTGACTCATGGTGATCCCATGTGTTACAGAGGAGAACTGCTCCATAAGGTTTTTTTGGTTATAATCGTAACAAAAGCAGGTCACCAGGCCTGTCTTCCATGGCACCATTGGTAGGTGTGAACTGTCAACCTTTAGATTAGCAATCGAGCACAAACTGTTTGCACCACTCAAGGATCATTAAGATATTTATCACAAATAATTTAAAGGACTTGAAATGTTTTCTAAAAATGGGAGCTAATCATCACTTTTGTAGAACAAATTTTTATTCCAAACTCTTCTTCTTTGTAGGAAAGAAAACTCTCGTTCCTCATAGGCACAGGGTTTACATGATTCATTTCCATTCCCAGGAAGACGGTCCACAGTTGGAGCTGCACAAAATGTCATAGAAAGCCTAGAGACCTGCTGATAGACATAGTCTGATGGATCCTCAGAGCCGAAGGAAGAGACCACCAGTGATACGGGCCTGGGAGGAAAGAGCAAGAGCTGAGAAGACCCTGGAGACTGCTGCAAGTATCAAAAGCAGGATTCTGGAGAAGAAACATGGTGGCAAACACAGAGCTGGAGACAGAGGCAAGCCAAGTATGGCCAGTCAGCAAGCTAAGCCCTCACCCAATCCCTGCTCACCAGGAATGTTTCATCTGTGAATTTGGTCTGGAAAAAAACAGGGCCACTTGCACAT
Source organism: Orycteropus afer afer (assembly GCF_000298275.1). Classification (NCBI taxonomy): domain Eukaryota; kingdom Metazoa; phylum Chordata; class Mammalia; order Tubulidentata; family Orycteropodidae; genus Orycteropus; species Orycteropus afer. The sequence goes on from NW_006922287.1 coordinate 1,103,210, forward strand.
ACTAGAGTTCCCAAGTGGTGCAAACAGTTAAGTGTTACGCTACTAACCAAAAGGTTAGCAGTTCCAAGTCCACCCAGAGGCCTCTAGGAAGAAAAGTCTGGAGACCTACTTCTGAAAAATCAGCCATTGAAAAGCCTGTGGAATGCAATCACACTCTGACACACAAAGCTTCCTCATGAGTCGGAGTCGACTTCACTGCAACTGCTATGCAACTGGCAGCTAGGCACATGGCTGAAACGGACACATGGTTGTGTGATGGAAGGAGACACCCTGGCAGGAGAAGCCCTCTGGTGTGTGCAAAGGCTTTGCCTCCGTTAAAACAGTAGCTGTAGCTTTGGCGTGTTGGTCTCAGACCCCCAGGTTTAGGCCACATCAAGCTTGATTGCCATTAATTTCCAATGAGACAGGCATAGTGCTTGATGCCCTGTGAACTATCTTACCCATCTACTAATTGCTGTTTCCAGTTCAGGATATCCTGCTTTATCCAGAAGATTATTCGGAAAGAGATCTTCAATCAAACTCAAAAATAAGGGTTCATCTTCATCAATCTAAAAGGGAATGGAAGGGAAATCAGACCAAATATTTTAGCCCAAGGAGCTCTCATAGCATAGTGAATGAGGCATTTGACTGCTAATCAGAAGGTCAGTGGTTCAAACTCACTAGTTGCTCCATGGAAGAAAGATGGGGTGATCTGCTTCCATAAAGATTTACAACCTCAGAAACCCAATGGGGGTTGCTATGAGTCAGAATCAACTCAACGGCAGAGAGTTTGGTTTTTTGTTTTGTTTTATTTTAGCCCAAATGTGGCAATACACAGATCACCGGAAGATGCCCAACACAGCCCAGATAGTTTTGTGGTTTAAAAAATAAACAACCCTCAGTCCTGTCAAGTCGATTTGACTCACAGCTACTCCTCCTTGACTTCCAAGGCGGTGTCTCTAAAGAAGTAGATTGCCCAATCTTCCTTCTGAGGAGTGGCTAAGTGGGATTGAACCACCAGTCTTCTGTTCAGCAGTCAAATGCCTTAGGCACTATGTCACCAGAGCTCCCATCATTGATAAATGAGGGTCACCTGCATTTGACACTGTGTAATACCTTCCTCATTTTCTCCAGAAATTAAAACATTTTTTAAAGGAGAGGGAGGAAGAAGAGAAAGAAAGGAAAGGAAGGGAAGGAAGAAAATAAGCCTATACCATGACCTTTCCATATACTAACCGGCCTTACTGGAGTCTCATACTTCACAATACCTAATCTACATTCAAAGAATTTTTAAATGATAGCTTGTAGTAAATTCAAGGAGCTCTGATGGCATAGTGGGTAAGACATTTGGCTGCTAACCAGAAGGTAGCAGTTCAAACCCACCAGCTGCTGCATGGGAGGAAGATGAGGCAATGTACTTCCATAAATGTTAACAGCCTTGGAAACCCAATGGGGGTCACTATGAGTTGGAATTGACGTGTTGGCAGTGTGCTTTGGTTTCAGTTGGTTTTAGGAGTAAATTCAAGCATTGGAATTTGGTTCATCCTTTTATTTTGAAATAAAAATACATCATTTTGACACTATATACTTGGATCAAAAGGAGTCCTGGTGGCACAGTGTTTAAGCTTAGCTCCTAACTCAAAGGTCAGTGGTTTGAACCCACCAGCTACCCTGTAGGAGGAAAATGTGGCAGCCTGCTTCTATAAAGCTTTACAGCCTTGGGAACCCTATGGGGTGGTTGCTCTGAGTCAGAATCCACTCCGTAGCAATGGGTTTTATTGTGAATTAAAGGAGTATGAAATTGTTACACATTTGTAGAATTCAGAATTTCTTACCAGGCACTACAGACTTTAAAGAAGGTGAGATTTTAGTTCCAATAATACAAAGATGACTCAAGAAATTCAGAACCTTACCAGGTGGATTTTAAAATTCCACTTCAATTCCATTGGAATAGGCATATTGTGGGCTGGTTGTGACTCATGACAAAAAGTAAGAACTTCCATAAAAAGCATTAATTTTAAGTTACGTTCTCCAACATTTTGTGTGATGATGAGCATGTAAAACGAGCGTTCTGAATAAATATTTCTACATCCCATCTGTGGTTGGCGAGTTGAACCAGTATGTAAGTGGGTGGCACATTTCTATGTGGGAATCTTACCAGTTTAGAGAGATTCATATCCCGTAGAACACGCATGACTATAGTGGATTCTGTATCTGTGGGGCTGGCTCTTTTCGCGGCTCCCAGTGTCCTCAGCACTGACAGAATGTTACGTAGACCAAAGTCATAATGCACCTGGAGAAGGTGAGACACGCCAAGCTTACTTTCCATATTAAAGTACCATGGTGGAGCAATAGCTAAGTGGTCGGCTGCTAGCTAGCAGACTGGCAGTTTGAACATACAATAACAAGGCAGAATGGCAAATGGTCTTTTGCTGTAGATTTGCCTAATGCAATATGCCATTTGGTTTCTTGATGGCTGCTTCCATGGGCATTGATTGCGGATCCAAGTAAAACTAAATCTTTAACAACTTCAATACTTTCTCCATTTATCATGATGCTGCTTATTGGTCCAGTTGTGAGGATTTGGAGGGTAGAGCAGATAAAAATATCCAAATAGAATTCCTGACTTCAGAGAGTTTAAATTCTTACAAAGGTAGTAAAATAAAAATATGAATAAACTTGCATGAAAGTACCAATGACTTGAAAGTGGTACTGGGTGAAAGTAGTCCGGGAAAGCATCCTACCAAAGTTGGTGTTAAATCTGTGCGTGTGATGTGAGAGTCACCAAAGGTCCACTCAGGGACCAACGTGGGGTTAAGTGCTTTGCACACGTTGACTTACTCCATCTTACAGCAACCTTGAGAGCAAGGGCTATAGGAATGAAGGAAACAGAAGTGAAAGCTGTAATTCAGTCTTTCTATGGGAGCTCTGGTAGCACAGTGGCTAAGACACTTGCCTGCTAACCAGACGGCTGGCGGTTCAAACCCACCAGCCACTCCTCGGAAGGAAGGTTGGGCAATCCTACTTTCGTAGTGATACTGCCTCCGAAACCCAAGGAGGGGTCGCTATGAGTCGGGTTTGACTCGACGGCACACAACAACAACAACATACACAAGAAACAGCACAGGGGGCAGTTTTTAATGGAAAGACAAAATGATGACTAAGGGTTGCATCAAGCAGAAGAAACCAAGGTTAGTAGTAAAAGAGCAAAGAATTAGGATCTGGCTAGCCAGGAAGGCCCAAAGGCTAGTGTTAGAAGGCTGTTTGTGCTTGAATATCCATAGAGAAAGAACTTCTGAATGGGAATGTAATTTGGTTGAAAGTGTAGGTATAAAAAATAATGTAAATTAAAGAAGTCTGGAATGGCAGCCAGAGTAGGGAAAGGGATTAAAGGGTTACATATATTGTTGTTAGGTACTGTCAAGTCAGCCCCGATTCATGGCTACCCCATGGACAGCTGAACAGAACACTGCCTGGTCCTGTGTCATCTTTACAATTGTTGACTGGCTCAAGTCTATTGCTGCAGCCACTGTGCCCTTTTAGTGTCTTCCAACCTGGGAGGCTCATCTTCCAGCACTAATCAGACAATGTTCTGTTGTGATCCCTTAGGTTTTCACTGACTAAATTTTGGAAGTAAATCACCAGGCCTTTCTAAGTAGTCTTTCTTAGTCTGAAAGCTCTGCAAACACCTGACCACTATGGGTGACCTTGTTGATATTTGAAATACCAGTAGCATAGCTTCCACCAACACCATAATAAGAAGCTACCACAGTAAGACAAACTGACAAAGGTGGTTTCTCACGTTACCATAGAAAATAGATGGTCTTTGACCAGAGGCATGGAAGAAACTATGATACAAAGGCTGAAAGTCACTCATTGTTCTCGTGTTGCCTTACCATGGTTAGAAAAAGTCCAAATTCAGAGCTCATCATAGTGGGTTATTATTTCACATAGGACTTTAGTAATTTTTATTTATATGTTCGAGAAACTGGTGACATGATCCCCATCGCACTGTATTCACACCATTGTGTCATCCTATCCCCCTTGAGTGTACGTGGGATCTGTGACTTGTTTCTAGCCAACAGAATACAGCACAGGTTATGATGTGATCATGTTACATAATCTGTCTCTCTCTGACATATCATCTCCCCTGCTGACTTTGAGGGAGCAAGTCTCATATTGGGGAACACCATGTCACAAGAAACTGTGGGCAGCCAGTGGGAACTGAAGACAGAAACAACCAGAAAGAAGTTAAATCCTTCAGTACTGCTTGAAGGAATGAAATTGTGTTAACAACCTGAGAGAGCCTGGAAGCAGATCTTTCCCCACTTGAACATCAAATGACACCATAGCCCCACCCAACACTCTGATCACAGCCTTGTTGGAACCTGAGCAGAGGACCCAGCTAAGCCATATTTGGACTCCTGACCCATGGAAACTGTGAGATGATAAAATTTCTAAGTATAATAATATTATGTAGCAATAGATAACCCGTAGAGAAATAATTTATGATTCATTTTATATCTCTTAACTATGAAAAAGCAAGATGGCAGAACCTGCTACTCTACATGGCACAGGAATCTAGCAAGAAGCTTAGAATAGAGAGGACACACAATTAGCAACGGTTGGCCAAGTACTTGAGTGGGCTCAGAAGTGAGGAGAGTAAATGGTTGAGAGGTTCCCAAAAACTATGACAGTGCATCCACACATTGGGATCAATGTGGTTTAAGCCGCAAACAATAATACCCATCATTCTTTGGTTCTTAAATCAGGTCAGAGTATTCATTTTATTCCTATGCTATAGTTACTAATTTCTTTAAATGTACTTAATAGAGCTATGCATATAGACTTACTTTTTCTTGTGCTTGCTTCAGTAGCACATACACTAAAGTTATTTTTGAAATAGCCTTCCTACTCTGAATCCACAGGTACTTTGCCAACAGCCCCGATGGTACAATTTTTCAAAAGGTGAAAACTGAGCTTAATAGAAAAACAAAACATGCATAAGTACACAGACCCCTTCGGAACATCACACCTGCTTAGACAGCTGCTCTTCGCACAGCTTGTAGAGCGTGAAAAACTTCCTGGCCAGAACGATGTTGTCAATGAAGCCACAACTCGCCAACTTCACCCGTATGATAATCTGACGGTCGGGGACCATCATGGCCACGGAGCGGAAGTTAATCTTCAGGTTTTCCGGAAGTTCCTGCCGCCCAGCATAGCCAGGATTCTAAACAGAAAATAAAACCCATGGACGGATGATACACTGGCAGGGCAGCATGATCATCAGCATGAAATGAAAAGATTCATTATGTAGATTCAACAAACCCAGGACGAGAACTGCCAAGGCCATTTACAAATCCCACTCTCCTTTCAACTGGAGAGACTGGCTCATGAGTTATTAATACAGATTTTGCTGAACAACAAAGGTTTTCAAACAAGCACCAAAAAATTACAATACCAATTTCAATTCATGGAAAATAGATGGTCTTTGACCAGGGGCATGGAAGAAACTGTGATACAAAGGCTGAAAGTCACTCATTGTTCTCGTGTTGCCTTACCATGGTTAGAAAAAGTCCAAATTCAGGGTTCATTGTCACATTATCTCCATCAGTAAAAATAAAAGATTTTTTACGCTCCTTTTTACAAGTCAGAATGATGGAAATTTGCTGAGCCGCAACTGAGAGAACCGGTAGATCGATACGGTTAAATTCATCAAAACAACCCCAGGATCCAGACTGTGCCAGTCCTTAGAAAGGAAATTAAATAGAAAATTCAATTAGTGTATAATTTTAGAACCACAAAGAAAAAGCTATGTAGCTGCCAAGATAAGACAGAGAAAATAATAGGTTCATTCCAAAATAAAGAGGAACAAATAGATCATGCTTGAAGCCCCCCAAAACAGCTCCCAATTTGGCACTTAACTGCTAACCAGAAGGTTGGTGGTTCAAACCCACCAGCCACTCTTCAGAAGGAAGCTTGGGCAATCTACTTCCATAGTGATACTGCCTCGCAAACCCAAGGAGGGGGTCCCCCACTATGAGTTGGAGACAACTCAATGGCACATAACAACAACAACCATAACTGCAGTGACAAAGGAACATTACAAAAGGTTGTTGTTGTTGTTGTTGTTATGTGCCGTTGAGTCAGCCCTGACTCATAGCGACCCCTCCTTGGGTTTCCGAGGCAGTATCACTATGGAAGTAGGATTGCCCAACCTTCCTTCAGAGGAGTGGCTGATGGGTTTGAACCGCCAGCCTTCTGGTTAGCAGTCAAGAGCCTTAGCCACTATGCTACCAGAGCTCCCTTACAAAAGGTAAGTGAGATTAAAACCAGGTCTACATCACCCTGGTAAGATTCAAGGTTTTCCAAAAGTTTTACAAAGTTGAAAAATGAGGCTGAAAGGTAGCCAGCTGCTGAAAAATAAATCATAACAGGACATCCCACCTTAGCTGAAATTTCTCATCAAGTAAAAAGGGTAACTCTTACCTTTAAAAATCCGTCCAAGTCCTCGGAAATCCATCTGGTCTGAACAATTGAAAACCACGACATATTTCCCAAGACATCGTCCCATATCTTTGGTTGTTTCTGTTTTGCCTGTCCCTGCAGGTCCGGCAGGAGCTCCCCCCATACTCATCCCCAAAGCTTGAGCCAACGTGATGTAACACCTTGAAGGACAGAAACATCAATAGAAGCTGCTGGAAGATACCTCTGAAGCATCATCGTGAAATAAAACCCACACAAGATTTATTTAAAAATGGAAGATCTAGGACATTGCCCCATGTAACATTTCCAAAACCACATCCTAAGACACAAATGTTCTTGTGTGAATTAATATGTGTTGAGAAAAAAAGGAGGGGGTAACCTGTGGTCAAATAAACTTGAATATTCTTAACAAGACAGACAGACAAAATTACTGAATTTTGCAGGCTTTCCTGTCATAATGTATACTGAGAACCTCTAAGCATGAAAAATAGTACATAGTATTTCCAAAACTTATTTAGCAAATGGTAAACTTTTTCTTCACAAAAATGTATGTACATCTAAAAATATTCTGTGAAATAGGTTAGAACCACATAAGTGGATTAATTCTCTTATGATTTTGTTTTGTTGTTGTTAGGTGCCATCAAATTCATTTCAATTCATAGTGACCCAATGTGGCCTAAAAATACTTCCCCATAGGGTTTTCTTGGCAGTAATTTTTACAGAAGGCCCTGGTGGCACAGTGGTTAAGTGCTTGGCTGCTAACAAAAAGGTCAGCAGTTTGAACCCACCAGCTGCTTCACAGGAGAAAGATGTGACAGTCTGCTTCATTAACAATTACAGACTTGGAAACCCTAGGGCCCAGTTCTATGTTGTCTAATCAGGTCGCTATGAGTTAGAATTGACTCTAAGACAGTTGGAAAGGGTTAATATTTATAGAAGCACATCACCAGGTCTTTCTCCCATAGAGCTGCTGGTTATGCTCGAACCACCAACTTTGCGGTTAACAGCCAAGCACTTAACTCCTGGTCCTGTCAGTGCAGTAACTCTGGCCTTGTTTTGTAATTCTGAGTTTTGTTTTAAAATTTCTCCCATTCTATCCAGGACCATCTATTATAACCTGAGTCAGATGAGTTGGTAGGGAGCTGGGCACCATCCAGCACTTCTCGTCTCTGAATAGGTGAGGCTGTGGTTCATATAGGCAATCAGTCCTATAGACTTGTTTCTTCTTTGAGTCTTTGGATTCCTTCTTTTTCTTTTGCTCCAGATGAGTAGAGACCAATAGTTATATCTTAGTGGACACACAAGATTTTAAGAACACAGATGCTACTTATAGAACTAGGATGTAGAACATGAATTTTATCAATTAAGTTGTATCCACTGACCAAGATGTCCTATGACACTATGGTCCTCAGCCTTCTGAAGTTTAATACCTTTTTTAAGTTGACAAAAAGAAATCATTGTATTTACATGAGGGGGTGTCATACCAAGTGACTTA
>NW_006922287.1:1141394-1143546 GCF_000298275.1 Orycteropus afer afer
TTCCAGTCATTGGTGTTCAACGCATCCAATCTATTCTTTGATGTTCTCTAAATTCAGGTGAGATATAATCCAGGTCACATTTTAGTTCTTGTGGAATTCTTTTAATCTTCTTCTTCTTTAACTTGAACTTAAAATTGATGGTCTTTTCCACAGTCAGCTCCTGGCCTTGTTTTGGCTGAAGATATGGAGCTTCTCCATCGCCTCTTTCCATAGACATAGTCAATCTGATTCCTGTGTATTCTGTCTGGTGAGGTACATGTGGATAGCCATGGTTTATATTGTTGAAAAAAAGGTAGTTGCAACGAATAAGTCATTGGTCGTGCAAAATTCTACCATGCAATCTCTGGCATCATTTCTATCACCAAGACCATATTTTCTAAATACAGATGATGATTCTTTGTTTCCAACTTTTGCATTCCAATTACCCGTATAACCAGTACATCTCGATTGCATGTTTTGTCAATTTCAGACTGCAAAACTGGTAAAAATCTTCAATTTCTTCATCTTTGGCTTTAGTGCTTGTTGTGTAAATTTTAATAATAATAGTATTAACTGGTCTTCCTTGCAGGAGTATGGATATCATCCTATCACTTATAGCATCATACTTCAGGATAACTCTTGTTCTTTTTGATGATGAATGCAATGCCATTCCTCTTCAATTTGTCATTGTCGGCATAAATCATATGATTTTCTAATTCAAAAATGGCCAATACCAGTCCATTTCAGCTCACTAATGCCTAGGAATCTATCTTTATCCATTCTACGTCATTTTTGACAACTTCCAATTTTTCTAGATTCACACTTTGTACATTCCATATTCCAATTTAATGAATATCTGCAGCTATTTCTTCCCATTTTGAATGGTCCACATCAGCAGATGAAGGTCTTGAAAGCTTTACTCTGTATATGTCATTATGGTTGACTCTACTTTGAGGAGGCAGCTCTTCCTCAGTCATATTTTGAGTGCCTTCCTACGTGAGGTGCTCATCTTCTGGCATTATATCAAACAATGCTTCACAAATGTTCATAAAGTTTTCAGTGATCAGTTTTTTTCAGAAGCATATGGCCCAGTCCTTCTTCCCAGTCTGTCATAGTCTGGAAGCTCTGCTGAAACCTCTCCACCATGTGTGACCCTGCTGGCATTTAAAATACCTGTGTCATAGCCTCCAGCCTCACAGCAACACACAAGCCACCACAGTACGACAAACTGACAGACTTGTGGTGGGGCATATCATAGTTGCTCAATAAACGCAAATTTCTGCTTGAATGAATAAGTCAATGTTGCTAAGGGTTTTGATAAAGCACCTTAGGGCATGTAAATACATTGTCAAACCAGAAGGGTCAATTTCCACAAGAACTTTGGGTGGAGTGATGGATTCTACAGTATCTTTTAGGGCTTCCCAAGTGTACCTTCCTCAATTTGAATGACATTTTTTGGGTTCCATACAACTCCATGACTCTTTAAATTGTTGAGGGGGTTTAAAAAAAAAAAGGAACCACCATTGTCAACCACTCAGAGAGGGATCCATGTATGAGATCCTGGATAGAGTGGGAGAACAATGTAGAACAAAACTCAAAATCATATTTAAAAAAAAAAAAGCTTTGCTGGTCTGATAGAGCCTATGGCCCCTAGCTGACCTTCAGGTCTGCAACTAAACCCACTCCTGTGGCTTGCAGCCAAACAAAAGACAGGCATATGAGCTAAACATTTCATTAGGTAGATACACTCCTTGAAGGGATCAATCATGGGAGAACAGAAAGGCTGTGTATGCACAGAGAGACAGCTTGGGGGGCAGGAGTGCATGGAGGGAAGGACACAAGGAAGAGGTAATTATAGAGAGGAAGTGAGAAGAGAGTTATTGCATTGTGGGAAATTGCAGTCAATGTCATAAGACAAAGTGTATGTGAGCTGCTGTATGAAAAGTGAATTTGCTCTGTAAACTTTCACCCAAATCATAATAAAAATTTGAAAAAAAAAAGTATTAAAAAACAAAAGAAAACGATATCAATCATGCATGATAAAAAACAGGGACAACATCATACTGAAAACTTAAAATCTGATTAAAACAATCAAATCATTTGTGGCCATTTTTTTTAGCTAAGGCATGATGTAAGGAGCTCTGGTAGCATAGTGCCTAAAGCACTTGACTAC
>NW_006922287.1:1144976-1146152 GCF_000298275.1 Orycteropus afer afer
TATATATATATATATATATAGCTCTTCACCTTCATTTTCTAACATATTTTGTTATCATTAGTGTGTTTTTTGGGGAGCTCTGGTGCCTAAGGCATTTGACTGCTAACCAGAAGCCAGAGGTTCAAACCCACCAGCCACTCCTCAGAAGGAAGACTGGGCAATCTACTTCCATAGTGATACCACCTCAGAAACCCAAAGAGTGGTCACCATGAGTTGGATCTGACTCGAAAGCAGCGAGTTTGGTTTTTTGGTTTTAATGGGATTTTAATTAGAGGGGATTTTTTTAATAGATAAATTTACCAACTATCTTTTTAACTTGTTAGTGTTTTTTTTCAGATACTTCCTTTGTATTTTTCATTTGTTTCCTGTGAGAAAGATAGGGGAAAATATTCTTATCTCATAGAAGCAGAATTATTTTCCCAGGGAAAGAGTGATTTTCAAGGTGATTATCTGGATAAGTTCCTGGGTGGTGCAAGGGGTTAAAGTCCAGTGCTAACTGCAAAGTCTACACAAAGGCCCCTTGGAAGAAAGGTGTGGTGATCTACTTTCAAAAAAAGCAGCCACTGAGCACATGGAGCACATTTCTGCCCTGACCCACACAGAGCTGTCATGAGTTGGAGTCAAGGCGATGGCAACCAGGTTATGTGAATAGGACAATGGATCCAGATAGCAACCTCAAGGACGTGTCACACAAACTGTTGTTGGCCCCTCATTTAATCAACCTCTCCACTTCTGTTTGCAGACTGGGATTTTCAGGCTTAGGGTAAGAGCTAACTTAGTCAAGGTAAAAAGAGAGGACTTTTTCAGAGGCTGAAAGAAGCTATATGGGAAAGCTCATGGGAAGCGTAAACTTTGGGAAAGAAGACGGCCACGTCTTTAGTGAAGATTCGCACGCAGCCTTGTTGGGTGTGCTGTCGCCTCCCTCTCCCACGCCCACAGGACGTTCAGTAAGAAAGCCACGACAAGCTCATGTTGCTGCAACTGGAGTGATTTACTCTGCGGATGAGAAAAAGCACAAAGTCTGGGCTGAAAGATGGGGCAGGATAAGAGCAGAAGCTGCCCAGAGTCCTATCTGCACCCCCAACACCACCACATTTTGTCTTAAAGGCAAAAGGTCTTTTTATGCTTTTATCTTTTCCTTTGTTTGAGTTTAAATATGCTCATCTTAGCATATGT
>NW_006922287.1:1147237-1148554 GCF_000298275.1 Orycteropus afer afer
GTGTGTATGTGTGCGTGTGTGTGCATGTCCATGTGTGTGTGAACTGTCAGATATTATATGAGGCATTCATTACAGTATAAGCATGTCTGTTTGGGTATAAATACACTGCTTTTAATTGTTCTTGGCTGAGTTTCATCAAATATTTTGGTTCTTCAAGTGTTTATCTGAAAAGAATATCCAAAAAATAAGTGTATTAATTTTACAAAGCAAAGACTCCATGAGAATATTTGTTGAGATCTTGTCCAGACTCACAAGCAACCTTAAGTCCTATTATTCCAAAGTCATGACAAGACCTAATTGGTGCCTGAAGAGACTATGAAGCTACAAACTCAGTTTTATCTGTGCAACAACTTCTAACATGATTTTTTCTTTTTTCCAGTGGCCATCAAGCCCAGCCCCCCATGGGTCAGTGTAGGACCATGTTCCACTGGGTTCTCAGTGACAGGTTTTTCAGAACTCACTCACCCGGCCTCTCTGACAAGGCCCCTCTGGGTGGACTCAAATCTCCAGCCTTTTGGTTAGCAGACAAGTGCATATCTGCCTACAGCACTGAGGAACTCCTAAACATGACTTTACTCTTGGCAAAATAAGGCAGCCTTGCTTAATGCTGCCTAGTCCCTCTGTTCCCATTTATCTCCAAGATGTCAAGAGACCTTCCCAAAGCAAACACACTGGTGAACTTACCCAGTAAGGGATTTCTGGCATATCTCCAGCTGCTCCAGTAAGTGTGGTAAAAGCTGCCCCATGGTCTCATCTCCAACACAGCAATGAACCACATTTGGCATTTCATGTGCGCGAGTCATGATCTTCACCCAAGACTTATCTATGTTGGAAAAGCGCTTAGCTTCCTGTAAGAACATGGTAACAAAGCACACTCAGCCATGTATATGACCTTAGTGACAGACCACCTCACATTTGCTGTTAGTTGTCATCAAGTAGGCCCCCAACTCATGGCCCCCCATGCACAATGGGGTGAAACACTGTGCAGTCCTGCTCCATCCCCATGATTGTGGCCAATCAGACGATTGTGGTTCATGGGCTTTTCACTGGCTGAATTTTAGAAGTAAATCACAAAGCCTTTTTCCTAGCCCATCTTATCCTGGAAGCTCCACTGAAACCTGTCCACATCACGAGGGCATGTAAGCCTCCAGGAGTGACAGATGGGTGGTGGCTGCACTTGAAGTTCACTGGGCCCAGTCAAACCCAAGTGCCCCTCATGGAAGGCAAGAATCTACCACTGAACCACCACAAGAACCCTCCCAGTAAACCAGGGCTCAAACAAGTCTCAATAAACCTGTGGCCATGGCATCGATTCCA
>NW_006922287.1:1149488-1151940 GCF_000298275.1 Orycteropus afer afer
ATATATATATAAATATGTTACACTCAAACTCACTGCCATTCAGTCAGTTCCAACTCATAGCGACCCCTACTGGCTTTCTAAGGATATAAGTCTTTACAGAAGCAGATCACCCCATCTTTCTTCTGTGGAGTGCCTTGTGAGTTTGAACCACTGACCTTTTGGTTAACAGCCAAATGCCTTAATCACTACACCACCAGAGCTCCTTCATATGTGTGTGTGTGTGTGTGTGTGTGTACTACATATTATATATATATAACATGTATACATACAACATGTATACAGATAGATAGATAGCCTGTCTTACAATTTGATAACAGATCTGTTTTCTACATTAAACTGAAAACTACCCCAAGAGAAAGTTAGAACACCTAAATGATGAGAACATTCAACATAAGCACACTTATAAAATTCTAATGCATTTTTTAAACATTATAATCTTGCAAACAATTTAAGGTAATTGAATAAAAATCTTTGAGGACTGATAAAATTTTTTTCTTAAATCTCAAAACACACTCCATACACACCTAGTGAGATGATTATAATTTGACAGGAAAAATTAACTTAAGACTTTAAGAAGGCCTTTCTTGTTTAGAAGCCTTGTTTTTGCAGATTTGCAACCTTCAATTTTACATATGGACATAATTGTGTACATTGCACACGGTGTGTTATTTTAAAATGTCAGTAGTAGAAGAACAAATTACCCTACCACTATCAAGGTAACTACTCTGAAATTGCACACTGTACCAAATTCTACCTTCCAATCATCTGAAGAGGCGCATCAATTAGGCGGGCATTCAGATTTTGTTGTTTTACTGCTCCTTTCTTTAAACCTTACAGTTATGTGGCATTCTAACTCACTGATTTCTTTCACTTCCACAATTAGTCACTTCATTTAGAAATGAGGAGAGCTCTGATGGCACAATGGAAAAAGCACTCAGTGGTTTGAACCCAGCTGCTCCATGGGAAAAAGATGAGGAATCTGTTTCCACGAAGATTTACAACCTCGGAAATCCTATGGGGCAGTTCTGAGTCAGAAGCAACCCCATGGCCATGGGATTGATTTGAAGGACACCATAATCAGTGGCAACAAAAAGATTTGGGAAGGGGGGCAAAAGGGATAGAAATATTACTGCATTTTTGAAGGAATGATTAGTTTCTGGATATCTTTCTAATATAAAACCTGATGACATCATAAAGAAAATTCAAGGACCTTGGGCAGCTGCTTGGCAATGTCTCCTCCCACAAAGACAGCTTCTAAGTAAATCCACAAGTTCTGCACAGTCATCCAGCTCTCGATGATGTCGGTGGAGTTAGAAAGGTACTGCACCCATTTCTGAATCTGGGCTTTGAAGGGCATGTTGTACCTAAAATGAGAAATATGTTCAGCGTTTGTTTTTGTTGTCATGGTTGTTTTCAAACTAAAAAAGCCACACACATACACAAAAGAAAAACCCTAATTGTTAACTTTGTATTTGTTTACAACTTTAATTTTGTCACTGGCTTTTATCATTTAAAAACAGTTAATTCAGGGATTGTAATCAATATCATGAAACAAGACATGTATGAACTGTTCAATGGAAAACCAATTTCCTCTGTAAATTTTCACCCAAATCACAATTTAATGAAAGATTTAAATACTCAATTTCCCACCATTTATTGGGCACAGCAGCCCAATTTGTTTGCCCTTCTGATCCACAGAGAGGTAGAGAGCCGTACTCTAAGGAGCTGTTCTGGTACTGACCTGACTCCACCAGCTGCCGCACTAACACTGTTCTCATTATTGTTGCTACGGCCAACCCAATGATACTCACTCTCCTGTGCCATGTCTACTCCGTGTAGTCTCTGGTTTCACACCAAATAGAGAACAACTATAGAGCCATTCACAGAGACCAAACAACTAGCTCAATTGTCAGGAATGATGATATCTGGGATCTGCCTTTAGCCTCCCCCCTTTTGGCTCTTTTCCAACTACACACACACACACACACACATTTGTGCATGCACATGTGGACAATGACTTACACATGTACCCTGGTAGCATTTCTTCTGCTATCTCCCCCTTACTTCCTCTTGAGGCAGCAACTGCCAGTGGCCCCTGAGATCATACTGCCCTTCCTTCTTTGTTAGATATTGTGGTAGTTAAGGCTGTGTTTCAACTTGGCTGGCCCATGGCTTTGAGTGGCTGAGCAGCTGGATGTAGTTATTCCCCAGGATGAGACCATAATCACCTCCATGGTAGAATCTGCTATGAGCAGCTAAGTGGCTGCCTTCGGGGCGTGGCCTGCCTCCAGTATATATGGCAAAGCTTTGAGGAAGGTCTCGAGCTTTGAGGCACATTTTGGCCTGCCATGTTGCCTGCTGATCTTGGGATTTTTCCAAGACTTACTTGAACAAGTGGCCTGCTATGTTGCCTGCTGACTTTGGGATTGTATCATTTTACCTGCCAATCTTG
>NW_006922287.1:1152390-1154183 GCF_000298275.1 Orycteropus afer afer
GTCATGGCATGGGCACTGGGGTTTTCAAAAGTTCCCCAGGAACTTTTGTTTCTATTGTATAGCCATGGTTGAGAACCACTCTCTAGAAAATGAGAAGTGAGCGGCAGTACTGGATGTAAGAAGTAGTCCGGAGGGTGAGGGCCACACCTGCAGATGACAGAAGAGTGAACTCAACAAAGCTTAAATCCCTGATGACTTGGCGGAATCCACACTCCAATCTGAACCATCCATCTTGGGACCTCTTTTACATTAAAGATATAAAATTCCATCTTGTTTAAGTGATTATAATATGTTCTATTTCTGTTATGTGCAGATAAACATAATCCTAAATGACTGGACTGCCCATCATTACTTTTCCTCTTCTCTCTCTAATCCCTGTACTAATCTTTCTAACCTAACATGGGCTTGAAGTCTATTGGCTCTATTTGTGGATTAAATTTTAATTTCCATATTCCTAGTTGTTAAACTGATTTTTTCATACTCCACACAATTTGAGACTTTTTTTATATTGCTTATGCTCCTCATTAGAAATGGTTCAAAAGCAACCGAGACCTTTGCTTCATTCACTGTTCTATCCCTAGCACCTAAAAGCGTACATGGCACATAGTAGGTGTTCCATAAATATCACTGAATAAATCACCCCTGGAGGATTCTGTTTGTGGATCAGATGCCATTGGTAAGAAAAGTTTACAATGACTAAAACAGACTGTTTGGCTACTTGCCATTAAGACAATTCCAACTCACAGCGTGTGAGTTATGTGCAACAGAATGAAACACTGCCCGATCCCGTGCCATTCTCACAATCCCTGCCATGCTTGAGCCCATCGTTGCAGCCACTGTGTCGATCCATCTCGTTAAAGGTCTTCCCCTTTTTCACCGACCTTCCACTTTACCAAGTGTGATACCCTCTGGAAATGGTCCCTTCTGACCACATGGCCAGAGTAGGTAAAACAAAGTCTGGCCATTCTCACTTCTAAGGAGCATTCCAGCTGCACTTCTTCCAGGATAGATTTGTTCATTCTTCTGGGAGTCCATGGTACTGTCAGTGTTCTTCAACAACACCACAATTCAAAAGCATCAATTCTTCTTCAGTCTTCCTTATACACTGTCCAGCCTTCACATGCATACAAGGTCACTGAAAATACGATGGCATGGGTTAGGCGCACCTTAGTCTTCAAAGTGCCATCACTCATCTGTCGTTCTGGTGGCTTGTGTGTCACAGTGAGGCTGGATGCTCAGCCACTGCTATTTCAAATAACAGTAGGGCCACCCATAGTGGACAGGTTTCAGTGGCGCTTCCAGACTAAGACAGACTAGGAAGAAGGACAAGGCCATCTACTTCTGAAAGAACTAGACACTGAAAACCTTATGAATATCAGTGAAACACTGTCTGATATAGTACTGGAAGATGAGACCCACGGGTTCTAAAGAACTCAAAATATAACTGGAGAAGTGCTGCCTCCTCAAAGTAGAGTTGACCTTAATGATGTGGATGGCATAAAACAATTTAATTTTTACTTAATTATGTGTGTTACAATTTCTATCTTCCTCACATATGCTATCTTCCATTTTTCCTTTATTCTAGTTAGGTATGAAGAGCAACCAAGTTCATTACAACTCATCACATTCTGAGCAGTCCAAACTTACGATGGCCAGTGTCCTAAATGTCTTGTGCTCTCAAATTCTATATTACTCATTTTTGAACATTTAGGTGTCCCAAGTTAATGGCAGCAAGAGGAATTTTCACTGAAACAGCATTATATAGATAGTCCTCCAGTAAAAGTATTGATACC
>NW_006922288.1:0-1019 GCF_000298275.1 Orycteropus afer afer
TCCTTAAAGCTTAAAAAATCAAATGTTATATTGCTGAAACTATATTTACTATAAATATTGTTCTGTAATATAAACAAAGGAGTCCTAGTGATGCACTGGTTAAGCACTGGGCTGCTAACCTAAAAGGCAGTGTTTCTAACCCACCTGGTGCTCCCATTGGGAAAAGATGTGACAGTCTGCTTCTGTAAAGGTTACAGACTTGGAAACCCTACGAGCAGTTATGCTCTACCCTATTGGGTCACCACAATGAATTGGGTTTGATTTGATGGCAACGGGTTTAACAAATACAGACAATTTGCTAAACTTAATTTTTTTTTTACCATCGTTTTTTTATCACCTAAAACAAAGTCATGTTCTTTTTCAAGATAAAGTTTCTTCCCTGTTAATTCTCTCAAGTCCAATTACATTACTTGGCGGTTCTCTAATCCTCTGTTAATTCAGCCCATTGTCTACTTCATTCATGTAGGCAAAGCTGGTAATGTGAGGAAAGAGGGAAAATAAAAATTTATGTAATTTGAACCAGAAGAAAATTTACTTCTGTGCTCTGATGTGAGTCACAGTTAGAAACGAGTTAAACAATATATTTTTAAATTAAAAGAATTCTTACGATTTAAAAAAAAATTAAAGCAAAGTTTATTTAATATCACTAAATAATTTAAATATGAAGTTCTAAAGTTTTATACCACTCTTTCACTGCCTGTTCTTAAAAATATTAACTTCAAAATAAAACTGAACACAGCTTCTAAGCTGCCAATAAGAAACTTTGTGATCAACTTGAGATATTAAAAATAGATCTCAATTTCTTTAGATAATAGCTGTGGAAATTTATAGAAGAGATCTTGTTATTGAGTTGTTATGAAAGTGACAATTATAAGCTGTCCACTATTATGTTTGAATGTATGGCTCAGAAGTTATTATACCATTTATGAAAACGGCAGCAGATTATAAAAAATGGAATATCAGCTAAATGTCTTCTTTGAATTTCCATAGGTTAAGTAGGTCAATGATTATATAAGTCT
>NW_006922288.1:2043-5719 GCF_000298275.1 Orycteropus afer afer
GTTCACTAGATAGAAGGGGTATATAAAGGCACATAAAATATATACATGCATGCATGTATATGATAAATGTAAGTATCTTCATTCTATGTGTTTATGGGTAATTCCTAAGTGGTGCAGTGTCAGACACTCTACTAAATATTTATTTATTTATTTATTTCATTCTCATGTTGTTTTAGGTGCCGTCAAATTAATTTTTAACCCATAGTGACTCCATGTGACAGAGTAGAGCTTCTCCATAGGGTTTTCTAGTCTGTGCTTTTATGAGACCAGATAACCAGGTTTTCTCCCAAAAAGCCCTTGGGTCAGTTCAAACAACTGGCCTTTCAGTTAGTAGCTGCACACTAAATCATCAAGCTCCTTCTGAGAATCCAAAAAGATACATGTTTCGACCCTGTTGTGTCTCTTTAACAGAAATACCACAAATGGGTGGTTTTAAAAAACAGGGATTTATTCTCTTACAGTTTAGGAGACTAGAAGTCTCAGTACAAGGCCAGCTCTTGGGCCTTGATAAAAGCCCCTCTGCTCTTGCTCCCAGTGCACTGAAGCTGGGGATGTTTCTGAGCTCAGGCAACTGCTGGCTGCCAAGACTGACAAACCCAAGGGCAACAGGTAGAATAGCATAGTGAAAGATTCTCAAGCAATACGTTCTTGTTGTTATGTGGCATCGAGTTGGCCCCGACTCATAGCGACCCCTCCTTGGATTTCTAAGGCAGTATCACTACAGAAGTAGATTGCCCAACATCCTTCCGAGGAGTGCAGCAGGCCCCTAATGCAAGTCCATTAACAGTCTCAAGATTGACAAACAACATGACAGGCCATTGAGATAAGGACTTGGCTATGTGCATGGTCCAAGCATGCCAAAAAGCTCAGAGACCTTTCTCAAAACATCTTCTTACGTACTGAAGCAGACCACATCACTAAGGCGGCTCCTCAGCTGCTCACTGCAGATTCCACCACGGAATTGATTACCAGTCTCATCATGGGGAATAACTCCATCCAGCTGCCTAGCCGCTCAAAACTAGGCCCTGACAAGTTGACACATAAACTTCACTACCACAATTTTTATATTTTCATCCACATTTTATAGAAGAGACAATTCAAGTTCATAAAAAAGTATAATGACTTGTCTAAATTCATCTACCTAGTAAGAGTTAACAGTCAGAATTTTTAAAAAGGCCATTTTGAATTTAGAGCCGGTATACTCAGACAGTAAGCTCTCCACATAACCCAATTGAAGCTAAACCTCTCTAAGCATAAAAAGATGCATAGGCCTATGTATTTCTTATGCTTCTTTTCTTAATTTTTAACAACACAGCTGACATTTCTCAAAGGGTGTGTTTTAACTAATTCATTAATGGGAATTCTTTAAAGACGTCATTCTGTAGCAATTGTCCAAAATGCAAATAAAAAATATGAAATTCTCAAGGAATTGAAATTAATCAATCCATATGGGCAGATTTCTCCTGGAAATGATACACTTTGCATCAGCACTGCACCATGCAGCAAACCTGAGCGGGCTCTTGCACACATCCCAAAGCCAGTTGATGATTGTTTTAGCAGGAGGCACCAACACCCAAGCAGAGTTAAACCAAGCACTTGTGCAGAGGAGTCCTAGTTCCTCCTGCATGAACAACTGACAGGACAGATTTATGAGACTCTAGGGGCATACCATAATATTTATACTCACATGCTCAAGTATGAACTGCTTAATAGAACAATAGAACTGGAAGAGACAAGAAAGAATGTCTCATCTAACTCTCAATTTCTTCATCTTTTGTATTTGTAGTTGGTTCAGAAATCTGAATAATAGTCACCTTAACTAGTTTTCCTTATAGGCATTTTGATATTATCCTATTTCTGACAGCATTGTACTTCAAGGTAGATCTGGAAATTATCTTTCTGACAATGAATATGATGTCGTTCCTCTTCAATTTATCATTCACAGCATAGTAGACTATATTATTGTTTGATTCAAAAAGGGTAGTATCAGTCCCTATCAGCTCACCAACGCCTAGGCTACCTATCTTCAAGTGTTCCATTTCATTTTGGACAACTTTCAATTTTCCTACATTCGTATTTGCGCATTACATGTTCTGATTATTAATGGATGTTTGCAACTGTTTATTCTCATTTTGAGTCATACCACATCAACTAATGAAGATTCCAAAGCTTTACTTCATTCATGCTATTAAGATTGTCTCTTCTTTGAGGAGGCACCTCCCTCCCACTGGTATTTTAAGGACCTTCAACCAAAGGGTTCATTTTCCAGCACTATGTCTGTGTTCTGTTATGTTTTCTCATGTTGTATGCTTTCCTCAAATGCCTGGTAATCCTTGGGTGTTTACTTATAATTAAAAGTGAAACACTCAAACCTGATACTGTGTCATGTTACATTCCTTCATCCCCTCCCCATGTTCATATGTTGTCGTTTATATCATCCAGCTTCATTTAAATAGTATTTGTGTACTTTCCTTTCTTTGGCTTGTTTTCCTTATTTTTGTTTCTTGTGTCTTTTTTTTCTTATGTTTATAAAGTAATTTTGATAAATATAATAGGATGAAGAGACCTTTACTAATACTATTTTAAAATGAAAATTCTAAATATTATATTTAAGGACCTAAGCCTTACTAATTTTCATTTTTCAAGTTGTTCTGCAAATAGTCTAGTCTCTCTATTTTTATTTAATTGATTCAGAATCAAATTCAGATTTATATTTTATCATAAAATTCTCTATACCTGATATTCTTAATTGTTTTTGAGTTTCCCAGATGGTCTTTCAAGATTTGATATAGCTTTGTACTTTAAATTGCTAATCCTTTTAGCCTGACAATTTTGTTGTATGACATCCACTTATCATCTTCATTACTCTATTTATTTTTCCATTAAACTAGCATTGTCCAATAAGACTTTCTATAATAATAGAAGTGATCTACCCTATCAGCTCACTAATGCCTAGGCTATCTATCTTCAAGTGTTCCATTCATTTTAGACAGCTTTCAGTTGCACCATCCAATATGGTAGCCTCTAGCCACATATGTCTATAGAACACAAAATGTGGCTAGTGTGACTGATGTATTGAACTTTCAAATCAATTTAAATTAAAATTTAAACACTAACAAGAGGCTAATAAATACTTTAGTATACTGCATAGAATAAAACAAATATTGGGTACCTTCTATGTGCCTGATACTCTTCTAATACTGGTATATATCAGTGTGTGAAAAAGAATGAAGATCTTGCCTTTCAGGACCTTACATTGTCACAGGGATTAACAATGTAATCAGTTAACAAGCAATCCCATTATACCTATCACTGTCAAGCTGATTCTGATTTATAGTAATCCTACAGAGTATAACTGCACCATAATTCTAATTACTGGAAGCAGATGGCCACATCTTTCTCCAACAAACCAGCTATTGAAAATAATCACAAAGTAGTTGCAGCAGTACATTGACAGAGAACTGCTAGAAATTCAAGCCAGATTCAGAAGAGGATGAAGAACATAGGGTATCA
Organism: Orycteropus afer afer; assembly: GCF_000298275.1. Taxonomy (NCBI): domain Eukaryota; kingdom Metazoa; phylum Chordata; class Mammalia; order Tubulidentata; family Orycteropodidae; genus Orycteropus; species Orycteropus afer. Next base: position 5,557 of record NW_006922288.1, read on the forward strand.
TTGCTGATGTCAGATGAACTTTGGCTGAAAGCAGACTATACCAGAAAGATGTTTACCTGTATTTTATTGATTATCTAAAAATTTTATTGATTATTGTGCGGTTCATAACAAATTAGAAATAACATCATAAAAATGAGAATTCCAGAACATTTATTTCCTTGAA
>NW_006922288.1:10704-11364 GCF_000298275.1 Orycteropus afer afer
ACTCACTAACTGTATATCTCTCTGCTCTATATCTAATTTATAAGCTCCTCAATTCAAGCACTAAGGTTTGCACTGAGGATTAAATATATTCACACATGCAAAGTGCTTAAAAAATGCTGTCTGGTACTCTTAAGTGGAGAATCAATCTTACAATTATTAAAACACTTTTCAAAAACAGTATGGTGTCTTGAAATCTTCAAATTCTCCACCCATGTACATCATCATTAACATGTTCTTTGTTATTTTGTATGTTGTTTGTTTGTTTGTTCTATTTTATTGGTAACTTTGAGACCAGCTAAAATCTGTCTTCTCTTCCTTATACCTCTTACTATTACTGGAATTTTCACTTGTTATGTTCCAATTTTGACTGAACAATCTGTAATCTAAAGAGCGTGTTAAAACTGGAGACTCTTTAAATAAGAGTGCTTGAGTTCAAGCTCAATGCTATCAAAAACTGGCTGACAAATTAAGTATAATGCTTAAGTACTTGATTGTGCTATGTCAAGTCCATCTCTTCACCTGTACAAGAATTATAAAAATATCCTCAAATTTTCTTGGCTATTGAGATAAATATCTGATAATCCCATAAGACTTTTAGCCCAAAGCCTGTTACCTATTAACAGAAACCAACCAATAATTCTTAGCTACTTCCATACAATT
>NW_006922288.1:12225-16228 GCF_000298275.1 Orycteropus afer afer
AATACTTTACTTTAACATCTCAAGCTGCCCTTTGAAATCTTCGGGTTAGCTCTTTCACTTCATCCTTTCTTCCATTTGCTTTAGCTACTCTCCAAGAGTAAGTTTCAGTCTCTTCTAACATCTATTTTCATCTTTTCCTGTCTTTTTAACAATCTTTTGCCTTCTTCATGTATAATGTTCTTGATGGCATCCCACAAGTCATCTGGTCTTCAGTCATTGGTATTCAATGTGTAAAATCTATTCTTCAGATTGTCTCTAAATTCAGGTGGGATATATTCAAGGCTGTACTTTGACTTCAGTGGATTGGTATTAATTTTCTTCTGCTTCAATCTAAATTGCAGAGGAGCACTTGATGGTCTGTTCCACATTTGGCTCCTGGTCTTATTCTGATTGATGATATTGAGCTTCTCTATCATCTCTTTCCACAGATGTAGTCAATTTGATTCCTCTGTATTCCATCTGGTGAGGCATAATTGACATTTATGTTGTTGAAAAAGTGTATTTGCAATGAATAAGTCATTGGTCCTGCAAAATTTTATCATACTATCTCTGTCCCCATTTCTATCACCAAGGCCATATTTTCCAACTAGCAATGTTTCTTCTTTATTTCCAACTTTCACATTCTAATCACCAGTAATATTCAATACATCTTGATTGCACGTTTGATCAATTTCAAACTACAGAAGTTGTTTTTAAAAAAATCAATTTCTTCATCTTTGGCTTTAGTGGCTGGTGAGTAAATTTGTAAAATATTAGTACTAACTAGTCATCCATGTAGATGTATAGATATTTTCCTATCATTGACAACATTGTACTTCAGGATAGACCTTTTTTGTTGTTGTTGTTTTTCCTCACATTCTTCAATTATCAAATCATTCCCTGAAAACATAAATATTTTTTTTTTCTGGGAACCGACACCTTCAGAAAGTTGTACAGCTAAATGAGAGCCTAGTGTTTTGTTTTTAAATTTTTTATTGTGATTAAGTTAAGGTTTACAGAGGAAATTTGTTTTTCATTCAACAGTTCATATACATCTTGTTTTGTAACATTGCTTACAATCCCTGTAATGTATCAGCTTTCTTGCCACATCTTCTCTGTGTTTATCTTTTCCCTGTGTCCTTCTTTCCTATGCATTCCTACCTTCTGATTTTTTCCCTGCACAAATGCTGCCCTTCTAATCTCCCATGTTTGATTGCTTCAAGGAAAGCACCTCTATGGTGTAATTATTCACCTAGTAAGCCTGTCTGTTTGGCTGAAAGTTAAGGCATGGAAGTGACCTGAAGTGACCTGAAGGGTGACTATGGGCCCTAGTCTCAGATATTTCATCAGTCTTTGTCAGACCAGTAAACCTCATAATTTTTATTATTTTGAGTTTTGTTCTGCACTTTTCTCCCACTCTCTCCAGAATCTCTTCAGGATAGACCTTGAAATGTTCTGTTTGATGATGAATGCAGTACCATTCCTCTTCAATTTGTCATGTGCAACATAGCAGACCATATGATTGTATGATTAGATATAGCCAATACAAGTCATTAGGCACTCCTCAGAAGGAAGGTTGGGCAATCCTACTTCCATAGTGATACTGCCTCAGAAACCCAAGGAGGGGTCTCTATGAGTCAAGGCCGACTCAACGGCACATAACAACAACAGTCCATTTCAGCTCACTGATACCTAGGATATTGATTTTTATGCTTTCCATTTCATTTTTGACAACTTCCAATTTTTCTAGATTCATACTTCATACGTTCCATATTCTGATTATTAATGGGAATTTGCAGCTATTTCTTGTTATTTTGAGTCCTATGACATCAGTAAATGAAGATCTCAAAAACTTTACTCCATCATTAAGGTTGACTCTACTTTGAGGATGCAACTTTTTCCAGTTGTATTTTGAATACTTTGCAATATGAAGGACTCATCTTCTAACACTATATCACACAGAATTTCCTTGCTATTCATAAGGTTTTCAGTGGTCAGTTATTTCAGAAGTGGTCCACCTCTTCTTTCTTCCTAGTCTATCTTAGTCTGGGAGCTCTGAAACCTGTCCACCATGGATGACCTTACTGGTATTTGAAATACTGATGTCTTAGCACCCAGAGTCACAGTCAAAACACAAGCCACCACACTAGGATAAACTGAGAGATGAATAGTGGAAATGACCAGGTAGGATTATTCAAATATAGAACTTACGGCATACCAAGAGGATTGAATAACTTGCTAATAATGTAAATAAGGTGCATGACATTCTTTGGGGTATATTACCTTGCAAATAAAGACACTTTTAACATCCACCAGGCTGAAAATGAGCCATACCAAAGGTGGAAAGGGAACTTCAAGGAAGAGCTTGGAGTGGAGTATGTCCTTGGAACTAGGACCCATGCACTGAGAACCTTCTAAACCAAGGAGACAGAGAGAGAGATGTAACACTGCAGATGGTGAGAGAGATAAAGAAGCAGTGGCAGGAAATGGAAATAGCAGAGGCAGCAGAATCAGGAGATTAGCAGGAGATGGCAGAGTGAGAGAAATGAGTACCTTCAGGCAGGAGGCTTGCTGGTTAAATGGGGTCCCTCCAGGAATTTATTGGTGAAGCTAAAGAGCTTCATAACACTTGCCTGACCAGGGCAGAGGCCAAGGCTACATGGCCAAGAGGCCAACTGTCAGAGAGAGGTGTACCTGTGAGCATGGCAGAGAAGCCGTCCTGATGAGAGAACTGTATCTTAAATCATTTCTGATTCTGAATTATAAGTTGTTACTTCCTTCATGAACCCCATAATCATGAATATGGTCTTTGGGTTCTGATTGGCCATTTCAGTGAATTATGAACACAGCAGAAAAGTAAAGAGGGCTGTGGGGGGGGGGCAGTTAATGTCTGAACTGATAAACTGTTTGGAGAGATGTCTGACCTCTGTCTCATAGAAATAATCCTTGGACTATTGATTTGATTCTTCTTCCCCCTAGTATAGTTGGATGAGGACGTCTGCCACCACAACTGCCACACCATTTTTACAGGTCGATACATACAGTAGAACACTACATAATGATAAAGAATAATGATGAGTCTGTGAAACATTTTATAGCATAGATCAATTTGGAGGATAGTATACTGAGTAAAATAAAGACAAATATTGTATGATACCACTTTTGTAAGAAGTCAAGATTAGGTTTACCCACCAAAAGCAACATTATTTGATGGTTATAAGGAAGAGATGATGAAGGAGAGAAAATATTTATTAAATAATAGACATATTTAAATTCTGCTGAAAGGAAAGGCAATACACAATATGGGGGAAGCCAGCATAATGCCACCATGGTAAATGAAGACACTGAGAGGTACATAAGAGAAAAGGACAACTATGGTTAAATTATGGTTTTGGTGAAGAAATGCACCATGAACTGCCAGAAGAATGAACAAATCTTTTTTGGAAGAAGTACAGCCAGAATGTTCCTTACAAGCAAGGATGATAAGACTTCATCTCACATGCTTTGGACATGTTATCAGGAGAAAGACATCATAATAGGTAAATTAGAGGGTAGTGAAAAAGAAGTCCCTCATTGAGATGGATTGACACAATGGCTGCAACACCGGTCTCAAACATAGCAACTATTGTGAGGATGGTGCATGGTTGGGAGGCGTTTTGTTCTGTTGTACATCTGGTCATTCTGAGGCAGAACTGACTGAACACCACCTAATAAGAATAACAAAAAAACAATAAATGCTGCAACAGATATAAGTCAACAACAACAGTAAAAATAATAAAAAATATATGAGTGGTTACCTAAGTAGATATGTATGCTATATTGTTACTGGACTAATGCAGTTCTTAGCTACCTGCCACCTGATTTTAAACCATGTAGTTTCCCCTTGTTCTGTTCGAATGACAGCCTCCTGGTCAAGGTACAGATTCCTCATGAGTACAATCAAGTGCTCGGGGATTCCCATTCTTCTCAATGTTATCCATAATTTGTCATGATCCACACAATCAAATGCCTTTGCATAGTCAAT
>NW_006922288.1:16416-18937 GCF_000298275.1 Orycteropus afer afer
GAATTATCTTCAGTAAGATCTTACTTGCATGTGATATTAATGATATTGTTCTATAATTTCTACATTCTGTGGGATCACCTTTCTTTGGAATGGGCTACCCGCCACAAGAAGAGCCAATAGCTGGAAAACAGGATGATGTGAAAAACAAGTGTTTTATTGAGTATCAATAAGGAAGGATGCAGGAGGATCGTGTTTGTGAAGACTGTCTATCTGAGCTGAGAAAAGATTAGAGTTTTCAAAGGGAGTTGGGCTATGGGGTAGAGAGTTTGAGGAATGCTGAAAATGCCTTCTTGTTTTTGGGATGAGTTGTCTTTGCCTTGCGAACTTTCTGTTATTCTTCGGTCAGTTATATAAAACTGGTCTTGGTTAGGAGGAACTATTTTGCAAAACTCTTTGTACTTGCCTGGGAAGACTAACCTTACAAGTAGGGGACAAGGATACACTTAAACTTATAAGAAAGATAAGGAGGAATGTGGGAGTGGGTATAATCAGGTAAAGAGGCCTGAAGTCCTGTAAGGAGAAAAAGAAAAACTTGTTAAAGCTTGGTCAAGATGCTTGGTCAACATGGCTGTTCCCTTAGGCTATTTTACCCTTCTGGGAGCTATAACAATATGAGTGTGGGAGGGTGTATGAGAGTACATGTGTGTGCACATATAAGTATAGTTGTGAATGTTTGTACATAAAAATTTGTATGTTGTATGAATATATAATAGAGCATATAGGAGGCTGAGAAGGAAGCAAGGCAATGCAGCAGGTTTGGAGCAGCTGACAGAGACCAGGAAGGAAGTGAGCCACAGTGGGGGGCTCAGAGTGGCTGAGGCAGGCTGGGAAGGAAGTAAGCTAGGGTGGCAAGTCGGAAGTGGCTGAGGAAGACCAGGAAGTGAATGGAGTGTTTTGGAACAACTAAAGGAGACAAACTTGTCTGTCAGTTTATTAGTATGGTGGTGGTTGCTAAGACAGACTCAGAAAAAGGAAGAGACCATCTACTTCTAAAAAAATTGACCAGTGAAAACATTATGAATAGCAGTAAAACCCTGTCTGACATCTTACTAGAAAACTTTATGAATTGTCCTGAAACATTGTCCTATATAGTGCCAGAAAATGAACCCCTCAGGTCAGAAGACACTTAAAATATGCCTGGGGAAGAGCTGCCTCCACAGAGTAGAGCCAACCTTAATGATGTGGTTAGAGTAAAGCTTTTGGGACCTCCATATACTGATGTGGCATGACTCAAGATGAGAAAAAACAGCTACAAACATCCATTAATAATCAGAACATGAAATATACAAAGTATGAATCTAGGAAAATTGGAAGTTGTCAAAAATGAAATGAAATGCATAAAGATTGATATTCTAGGCATTAGTGAACTGAAATCTACTGGTTTTGGCTGTTTTCAATCAGTCAATCATATGATCTACTAGGCTGGGAACAACAAATTGAAGAGGAATGGTGTGGCACTCATCATCACAAAGAATGTATCAAGAACTGCTGAAGAACAATGCTTTCAGTGATAGGATAATATCCATACACCTACAAGGAAGACCAGTTATTACTACTATTATTCAAATTTATGCACCAACCACCAAAGCCAAAGAAGAGGAAATTGAAGATTTTTGCCAACTTCTACAGTCTGCAATTGACCAAACATTCAATCAAGATGTGTTGTCACTGGTGATTGGAATGCAAAAGTTGTAAACAAAGAAGAATCACCAGTAGTTGGCAAATATGGCCTTGCTGATAGAAATAACACTGGAGATCGCATGATAGAATTTTGCAAGAGCAATGACTTTTCACTGCAAATATCTTTTTTCAACAACACAAACTGTGGCTGTATATATGAACTTCACCAGACAGAGTACACAGGAATCAGATTGACAACATCTGTGGCAAGAGGCATGGAGAAGCTCAATATCTTCAGCCAAAACAAGGGCAGGGGCTGATTTTGGAACAGACCATCAACTGCTCATATGCAAGTTCAAGTAGAAACTGAAGGCAATTAAAACAAGTCCATAGAGCCAAAATATGACCTTGATTATATCCCTCCTAAATTTGGAGGCCATGTAAAGAATAGATTTGATGCATTGAACACCAATGACTGATGTTCTGGTTACACTCTGACAGGAATATACCTCAAATGGGATGGTTTGGACAAACAGGAGTTTATTCTCTCACAGTTCAGGAGGCTAGAAGTCCAAGCTCAAAGTGCCAGGCTCTAGGGGCTGTGTGAAAGCCCCTCAAATGTGGGCCTCAGCTCTGCCTCTTGCTCCCACCCACTGAAGCTAGAGGCATCTCTTCACTCAGCAGCTACTAGCTGCTGAGGCTAGCAAGCCCAAGGTCAACAAATAAAATGGCACAGTTCCAATATTACCAAACCACATAGCAGACCATTAGTGCAAGTCCATTGAAAGTCCCAAGATCTGCAGAGCATGCCAAGCTGCTGAACAACAACATGGCTACATGCAGGGTTCAAGCATGCCATATGCTGGAGGCCATTCCCCAAACTGTTACTTATATACAAGAA
>NW_006922288.1:19787-40342 GCF_000298275.1 Orycteropus afer afer
ACCAAAGTGAATGTCAGAAGAGACTCTGAAACTTGCCCTGGAAGGGAGAGTAGCTAAAGTAAATGGAAGAAATGACAAGATAAAAGAGCTGAACAGAAGATTTCAAAGAGTAGCTCACAAAGACAAAATCAATTATTATAATGAAATGTACAAAGACCTGGAGTAATAAAACCAAAACAGAAGAACACACTCAGCACTTCTCAAACTTAGTAAACTGGAGAGGAAATTTAAGCCTTAAAAGTAAATAAATAAATAAATAAATAAATAAATAAAACTCACTGCCATCGATTCAGAGTGAACTCACAATGACCCTTCCTTGGGTTTCTGAGGTGTTATCACTACAGAAGTATATTGCGCTATCTTCCTTCTGAGGAATGGCTAACAAGTTTGAACTGCCAACCTTCTGGTTAGCAGTCAAATGTCTTAGGCACTAGGCCACCAGTGCACCTAATTTAAACCTTGAGCTGTAATATTGAAAGATTCTGTGGGCAATATGTTGAATGATGCAGGAAACATCAAAAGAAGATGGAAGAAATACACAGTCACTGTACCAAAAATAATTGAAAAGAATTGGTCGATGTTCATCCATTTCAGGAGATGGCATATGACCAAGAAACAATGGTGTTGAAGGAAGAAGTTGAAGCTTCACAGAAGTAAGTGGCAAAACACACAACTCCAGGAATTGACAGAATACCCATTAAGATGTTTCAACAAACAGATGCCGTGCTGGAAGAACTCACTTGGCTATGCCAAGATATTTTGAAGACAGCTACCTGCACAACTGACTGGAAGAGATCCATATTTGTAACCATTCCAAAGAAAGGTGATCCCACAGCATGTGGAAATTATCGAACAATATCATTGATATCACACACAAATAAAATCTTACCGAAGATAATTAAAAAATGGTTGCAGCAGTATATTGACAGAGAACTTCCCGAAATGCAAGCTGGATTAAGAAGAGCACGTGGAATGAGGGATACCAATGCTAATGTCGGATGGATCTTTGCTGAAAGCAAAGAATACCAGAATGATGTTTTATTGTATACAAAAGCATTCAATTATGTGGATCATAAAAAATTATGGATAACATTAAGAAGAATAAAAATTCCAGACCACTAAATGTACTCATGAAGAACCTGTACATAGACCAAGAAACTGTTGTTCGAACAGAGCAAGGCAATACTGTATGGTTTCAAGTCAGGAAGGGAGTGTGTCATGGTTGTATCCTTTCACCATACTTATTCAATATGTATGCTGAGCAAATAATCTGAGAAGCTGGACTGTGGGAAGAAGAACATGGCATCAGGATAGGAGGAAGACTCATGAACAACCTACAATACACAGAGGACACAACTTTCCTTGCTGAGATAGAGGAAAACTTGAAGCACTTACTGATGAAAGTTAAAGACTGCAATCTGCAGTATGGATTACAGGTCAATATATAGTTTTTGTTGTTGTTATGTGCCGTCAAGTCGTATCTGACTCATAGTGACCCCTCTTTGGGTTTCTGAGGCAGTATCACTATGGAAGTAGACTGCCCAACCTTCCTTTCAAGGAGTGGCTTGTGGGTTTGAACTGCCAGCCTTCTGGTTAGCAGTCAAGTGCCTTAGGCACTATGCTACCAGAGAATCTTCACAACTGGACCATAAGGAGCATCATGATAAATGGAGAAAAAATTGAAGTTGTAAAATATTTTAATTCTTGGTTCTACAATTGGTCAATGGAAGCAGCGCTCAAGACATCAGATGATGTATTGCACACAGCAAATTTGCTGCAAAAGACCTCTTTTAAGTGCTGAAGAGCAAAGATGTCTTCTTGAAGGCTAAGGTGTGCCTAACCCAAGCCATGGTATTTTCATTCACCTCATATGCATGTAAGAGCTGGATGATAAATAAGGAAGATCAAAGAAGAGTTGATTCTTTTGAGTTGTGGTGTTGGGGAAGAATACTGAAAGCACTATGGGCTGCTAAAAGAACAAACAAATCTATCTTGGAAGAAGTGCATCTGGGATGCTCCTTGGAAATGAGAATGGCAAGACTTTGTCTTGCCTACTTTGGTCATGTTGTCAGAAGGGACCATTCTCTGGAGAAGGATATCAGGTTTGGTAAAGTGGTTGTTGTTGTTGTTATGTGTTGTCGAGCTGGCCCCAACTCATAGCGATCCCTCCTTGGGTTGCCGAGGCAGTATCACTATGGAAGTAGATTGCCCAATCTTCATTCCAAGGAGTGGCTGGTGGGTTTGAACCACCAGCCTTCTGGTTAGCAGTCAAGTGCTTTAGGCACTATGCTACCAGAGCTCCTATTGGTAAAATGGAAGGTCAATGAAAAAAGAGAAGGTTTTCAACAAGGTGGATTGACACAGTGGGTGCAATGATGGGCTCAGGTATAGCAAGGATTGTGAGGCTGGCACAAGACCAGGCAGTGTTTCGTTCTGTTGTACATAAGGTCACTAAGAGTCAGAGATGACTCAACAGCACCTAACAACAACAACATAGGAGGTACACTTAGGGAAACTTCTGGTGGTTGCTGTTATGTGCCATCGAGTCAGAACTGACTCATAACAACCTCTCCTTGGATTTCTGAGGTGGTATCACTACGATAGTAGATTGCCCAACCTTCCTTCTGAGGAGTGGCTGATGGATTTGAACCACCAGCCTTCTGGTTAGGAGTCAAGTGCCTTAGGCACTACACTACTTAGACATATTTGAACACCTCTTGGGACCATGTTACTGGGCCTGAAGGTTAAGGACCATTGTCTTGAGAGACATCTGATCAATTGGCATATCATAGTCCATAAAGATTATGTTCTATATCTTAGTTTGGTGAGTACCATCGGGTTTTAAAAGCTTGAGATTGGCCGTCTAAGATATAACTGTTGGTTTCTTCCCATCTGGAACAAAGGAGAGTGAAGGAAATGAAAGACTCAAGGAAGCAATTATTCCACAAGATTAATGGCCCACATGAACCACAGTATCCTCTTCTCAGACCAGAAGAACTGGATGGTGCCCAGCTACCACTATAGACAACTCTGACCAGGGACACAATAGAAGGTCCCAGTTAGACTGGGAGAAAAAATGTAGAATAAAACTCAAATTCATAAGAAAAGACAAAACTTACAGAATTGATAGAGAATGGAGGAACCCTCAAGACTATTCCAAAAAGACACCATTTTAAATGGAACTGAAGCTACTCTCGATGTCACCTTTCAGCCAAATAATAGATTGGCATATAAAGGAAAGAATAACACCCATGAGGAATGTGCTTCTTAGAACAGAAAAAAAATATATATATATATATATATATGAAACCAATGAAGAACATTTGCCCCAAAGCAAAGATAAGAAGCCAAGGATGGGCAAGGAAGCTGGAGGAGTGGAAACAGAAAAAGCAGGGTGAAATAAGTAGAGTAATGGCATATTGCAGGGAGTATAAATAATGTCATGGAACAATCTGTATATAAATTGTTGAATGGGAATCTAATCTGCTGGGTAAACTTTCACTTACAATAAAAAAAATTATTCCAAAAAAATTTGAATTTTCTGTTGGTAACATAAGAGTTATCAAATAATTAGGACAGCTCAATATGTTTGGAAATTAAGAAATATACTTGCAAGTAACATGTGATTCAAATAAAAAAAAAGAATTCACAAGATAAATTAAACAAATTGAAAAGCTAATAAACATTAAAGTGATAAAATAATATGTATTGTAACTTATGGGGCCCAGAGAGGGATATTCTTAAAAGAACATTTTATAAAAGAAAGGCTGAAAATCAATAAGTGGATGCTCAAGAAGATATAATAAGGATGGCAAATTATACCCAAAGAAAATATAAGGAAGAAAATAATGGATACAAATAGAAATTAAACAGAAAATAACATTCAATTGAGAGGAATAATGAAACAAAAATGCCTTATTGTGATATAAAATAAAAATTTATAAACCCTTCGCATATGGTTCAAGGGAAAATAAAAGTATAGCAAAGATACCAATACCAAAACCAAAACCAAAACTCACTGCTGTCAAGTCGATTTTGACTCATAGCAACCCCTTCTTGGGTTCCTGAGGCAGTATCTTTAAGGAAGTAGATTGCCCAATCTTCCTTCCAAGGAGTGGCTGGTGGGTTTGAATCACCAGCCTTCTGGTTAACAGTCACATGTCTTTGGCACTATGCCACCAGTGCTCCCAAAGACACCAATATCAATAATGAAAATGGGACATCATCATGTATTCTAAATAAAGTAAAAAGACAGTAAGGGAGTATTATGAACAACTTTTGCACATTTTGTAAGAGAAACACATTTCCTTACACTTTAAGGGCAATAAGACAGACTGAGAGAAGGATTTAGCTTGTAGACAGGCAGATATGTATGTACAAGTGGGATTAATATAAACCAAGGAGGCATGAAAATGGAATAAGGGGGATAAACTGGAAGGAAGGGAGGGGAGAGATGTGCATACAGTTGGAAGAGATTTTCTAAAGAAGAGTTACGCTGTTCCAGAAAGTAAATGGGTCTTTTCCAGGAAATCAGCCGAGGAGTGATTACAAAGTTTTTGATGAATTATAATGTAATCAAATTAATAAATCTTTTCTTTTATAATTTAAGATTTCTATAAATTATTTACCACCAATCATCTGTCAATTTGTCATACATGCTTATTGTTGTGATGCTGGAAGCTATGCCACGGGAGTTTCAAATGCAGCAAGGAAACCCATAGTGAACAGGTTTCAGTAGAGTTGCCAAACTAGGAAAGACTAGGAAGAAGGACCTGGAGATCTACTTCTGAAAAAATTTACCAGTGAAAACCTTATGAATAGCAGCAGGACATTGTAGGATATAGTGCCAGAATATGAACTCCTCAGGTGGGAAGGTGCTCAAAATATGACTGGGGAAGAGTTGCCTCCTCAAAATAGAGTGAACCTAAATGATGTGGAAGGATTAAATCTTTCAGGACCTCCATTTGATGATGGGGCATGACTCAAAATGGGGGTAAAAAAAGGCTGCAAACATTCATTAATAAATGCAACATGAAATGTTCAAAGTATGAACTTAGGAAAATTCAAAGTTGTCAAAAATGAAATGGAATGCATAAAGATTGATATCCTCCTTGGAAGGAAGGTTGGGCAATCTATTTCTCTAGTGGTACCGCCTTGGAAACCCAAGGAGGGGTCACTATGGGTCAGGTCTGACTTGACAGCACATAACAAGGTATTAGTGAAGTGAAATGAATTGGTATTGGCCATTTCCAATCAGGCAATCATATGGTCTGTTATGTTGAGAATGATAAATTAAATAATGTATTCATCATTAAAACAAATGTTTCAAGATCTATCCTGAAGTACAATGCTGTCAGTAGTAGGATAATATCCATAGGCCTATATGGAAGACCAGCTAATACTACTATTATTCAAATTTATGCAGCAAATATTAAAGCCAAAGATGAAGAAATTGAAGATTTTTACCAACTTCAGCAGTCTGAACTTGACCAAACATGCAATCAATATGTATTGATTATTACAGGTGATTGGAATGCAAAAGTTTGAAACAAAGAAGAATCATCAGGAGCTGGAAAATACAACCTTGAAGGTAGAAATAACACCAGACATAATATGATAGAATTTTACAAGGCCAATGATACTCATTCCAAATATCTTTTTTCAACAACATAAATGCTGTCTATACACATGGACTAAGCCAGATTAAAGACACAAGAATAAGATTGACTATATCTGTGGAAAGAGGGAATGGGGAAGCTTGATATCTTCAGTCAAAACAAGGTCAGGAGCTGACTGTAAAACAAACTATCAACTGTTCATATGCAAGTTCAAGTTGAAGCTGAAGAAAATTGAAGTAAGTCCAGAAGAGTCAAAATATGACTCTGATTTTATCCTTTCTAAATTTAGAGACCATCTGAAGAATATATTTGATACATTGAACATCAGTGATTGAAGACCAGGTGAGTTGTGGGATGACATCAAGAATAACACACATGAAGAAAGCAAAAGGTCATTACAAAGACAGGAAAGGAAGAAAAGACCAAGATGGATGTCAGAAGAGACTTTAAAACTAATTCTTGAACAAAGAGCAGCTAAAGGGAATGGAAGAAATGATGAAAGGAGACAGTTAAATGGAAGATTTCAAAGGGTGGCTCAAGAACACAAAGTAAAGTATTATAATGAAATGTGCAAAGACCTAGCATTATAAAACAAAAAGTGAAGAACACAGGATTTCTCAAGGTGAAAGAACTGAAAAAAAATTCAAGCCTCAAATTGCAATATTGAAAGATTCTATGGACAAAATATTGAACGATGCAGGAAACATCAAAAGAAGATGGAAGGAATATATAGAGTCATTGTACCAAAAAGAAGTGGGCCATGTGCAATGGTTTCGGGAGGTAGCACATGATCAAAAACCAATGATAGTGGAGGAAAAAGCCCAAGCTGCACTGGAGGAATTGGCCAATAACAAGGCTCCAGAAATTGATGGAATACTCATTGAGATGTATGCAGCAACAAATATATGCAGCATTGGCAATGCTTGATTGTTTATGCCAATAAATTTGGAAAATAGACTCTTGACCAATTGACTGGAAGAGATCTATATTTCTACCCATTCCAAAAAACAGTGATACAACAGAATGTGTAAATTATTGAACAGTATCATTAATATCACACAAAAGTAAAATTTTGCTGCATATGAGTCAAAAATCGTTGTAGCAGTATATGGGTAGGGAACTTCTAGAAATTCAAGCTGGATTCAGAAGAGGATATGGAATGAGGGATATTATTGCTGATGTCTGATGGATCTTGACTGAAAGTGAAGAATACCAGAAAGATGCTTACCTGTGTTTTATGGACTATGCGAAGGCATTCCATTGTACAGATCATTACAAATTATGGATAGCATTGTGAAGAACAGGAATTCCAGAATACTTAATTGTGCTCATGAAGAACCTGTGCATACACCAAGAGGCTATTGTTTGAACAGAAGGGTATAAGGCATAGTTTAAAGTCAGGAAGGGTGTAGGTGAGGGTACCATCATTTCACCATACTATTTCATTCTTTATGTGAGAAATAATCTGAGAAGCTAGGGTATATGAAGAGTAGCACAGTAGCAGGATTGGAGGAAGACTCATTAACAACCTGTGATATGCAGATAATAGAACCTTGCTTGCTGCAAGTAAAGATGACTTGAAGCCTTACTGATGAAGATCAAAGACTACAGTCTTCATTATGGGTAATACCTCAATAGAAAGAATAGTCAAATTCTCACAACTGGACCAATAAGATGCATCACAACAGATGGAGAAAAGATTGAAATTGTCAGGGATTCCATTTTATGTACCTTCAAAATCAACAGCCATAGAATCAGCAGTCAAGAAATCAGAGAATAGAAGAGCTCTGGCAAGAAGGTGGAGCAGGCAGAGAAGTTACAGCGTTTTTTTTGTTGTTGTTGCTATTCTCTTGTTTTTGTTTTATTGGTGTTTTTTTGTTTTTGTTTTTGTCTGAGTGAAATACAGAAACCCTTCCTAAACAACCCAACCACACCTGCACCAACTTCAGCCCCACCCACTGAGTGAGGGCCAAACTTTGCTTTTCCACTAATTGACCAATGATAGACAGCAGCCAATAGCACCTCAACTCACTCTCAGCAGCTAACAGATCTGTGCACACACTCTCATTGTCTGTCACACCCCCCAGGAGAGAGGCACTGAGTGCTAACTACTAATGAATAGAGGAGCACAATACCATGTTCACACAGATAGGTCAAAATAAAATAAAGAAAAAAAAATGTTGTATGAATCAGATCAACATACAACAACAAATTAAACATAAATACAATAGCACCACAAACTCTCGGAGACGAAAAACCATCACAACCCACACACAAAAAAAGCAAGATAAAGTTGTAGAAATAAGAGACCAGGATCCTAACCCAGAAAACATCCCTGAGGAAGAACCAGCATTGAAAATCCCTGACAAGGAATTCAAAAGAGTTATATTTGGGTACCTTCAATGGATTAAGAGACAGATAAGGAAAACACTGATAAGATCAAGAAAAACATTGACAAATTAAGGAAAACACAGAAACTGCTCTAAACAATTTAGGAAAAGAATACAAGAACAAATTGGAAAAATAAACAAAAAATAGAAAGGATACACAAACAACCAACAGAAATCCAGGAGATTAATACTAAGATTTCAGAAATAGATAACACATTGAATGGGCAAAAGAGAAGAATCAAATCAATGAAAGACAAATTAATGAGATTGAAAACAAATACCTCTATACTATTTTGTTAAGGGATCAATCAGACAAAATATCAAAGCATAATGAAGAAATCCTAAAATTCATGTGGAATACTATAAAGAGAAATAACCTACATGTAATTGGGATTCTAGAACAAGAAGAAACAAATAAAACCACAGAAAAAATTGTCGAAGTTTTGTTGGAAGAAAATTTACTTAAAATGATGAAAAATGAGGGTATATCCATTCAAGAAGTTCAACAAACCCCAAACAGGTTAGGCCCCAAAAGAAAATCACCAAGACATATTATCAAACTCACAAAAACCAAAGACAAAGAAAGAATCCCAAAAGTAGCACAGGAAAAATGAAAGTTGCCTACAAAGGGCAACCAATTAGACTAAGCTCTGATTTTTCAGCAGAAGCCATGCAAGTGAGAAGGCAATTGGACAATGTATAAAATCCCTAAAAGAAAAAAAAAAAAAAATTCCAACCAAGAATTATATACCCAGCAAAACTGTCCCTCAAATATGAGGGTGAAATTAGGAGAATTCCAGATAAGCAAAAATTAAGGGAATTTGTTATAACCAGACCATATTTACAACAGATGAAAAAGAGAGTCCCTTGGACAGAGTACCAACAACAGCAAAGAACAACTGATGACTAACACACATGGCAAGATAACACAGTAACCACCCCACTTATATAAGTATCCAAAGTGAAATAAGTTTACAAGCCTGTAAAAAAAGGAACCAGAGACATAATTGGCAAATGAGCACAACTACAAACTAAAAAGTGGGAATAAAATAGTGTAGTTACAGAACTTCTAAATTCTGAGGAAGTCAAGACAATTGTGAGCTAGAATAGACTGTTTTAAACTTGGGAAGATAAGTATAAATTACAAGGTAAACTCAAAGAAAAATAATAAACCTTCACATCAAAATAAAAAAAGAAGACAAGCACAAATACTCAGCAAATACTAAAATAATAGCAATAAAAGAGATGTTTAAATGACTAAAAACAACATGAGCTCAGCACAGTAAATTATATTTAACAAAGAAATCAACAACACAATGAAAAAAAAGAGATAAAATGGCATTAATAAATTCATACTAGTTAATAATTAAACTGAGTGTAAATGGAGTAAATGCACCACTCTAGAGCTGGAGAGTTGTACACTGGATAAAAAAAAAAACATGCCTCATATTGATGCTGTCTACAAGAGACTCAACTTAGACACAAAGAAAAAACAGACTAAAAACCCAAAGGCTGGAAAAAGATATACTAAGAAAATGGCAACCAAAAGCGAGCAGGAATGGAAATATTAGTTTCTGATAAAACAGATTTTAAGACAAAAAGACTAAAAGAGACAAGGAAGGACATTATATAATGATTAAAGGATCTTATGAACAAGTGGACAGCCATAACAAATATTTTTGCACTGAATGAAAGAGCCCCAAAATATATAAAGCAGACTATTACAGAACTGAAAAGACAAATAGATAACTCCACAGTAATAGTAGGACACTTTAACACACCACTTTCAATAAAAGATAGAACTGGAAATAAACTCAAGAAAAATGCAGAACTAAACAGTATAATCAAACATGACCTTATACATATCTAGAGAACACTTCACCCAACAATAGCAAAATACACATTATTTCCAGTACACATGGAACATTTTTCAGGATTGATGATATGTTAGGCCATGAAGCAAGCCTCAGTAAATTTAAAAACATTGAGATACTGCAAATATCTTCTCAGATCACAATGCTATAAAATTAGAAATCAACATTATGAAAACCAATGGAAAAAAAGCAAATGCATGGAAACTGAGTAACACCCTCCTCAAAAACAACTGGGGAATAGAAAAATAAATGAAATTAAAAATTCCTTGAGTCAAATGAGAATGAAAACAGAACATAAAATCTTTGGGACATAGCTAAAGCAGTGATCAGAGGGCAATTTATAGCAATAGATGCACATATCAAAAAAGAAGAGCCTAAATTGGCACCTTAACCCAACATCTCCAACAATTTGAAAAAGAGCAGCCAAAAAAAGCCTACAGTCACTAGAAGAAAAGAAATAATAAAGCCTTGAGCAGAAATAAATGAAACAGAAAATGGAAAGACTAGAAAAAATGAACAAGACTAGAAATTTGTTCTTTGAAAAGTTTAGTAAAATAATAATAATAATAATAACCTCTGGCAAACTTAACAAAAGGAAAGGAGGAGAAGATACAAATAGCATGAATAAGAAATGAAATGGTTGATGTCACAACAGAATCAGCAGAAATAAAAAGAATAATATCAGATTATTATGAAGAACTGTACTCCAAAAATTTGAAAACCTAGAAGAAATGCACAGATGTCTAGAAACACACTACTTTCCTAAACTAACACAGACTTAGGTAGAAAAATTGAGCAGACCCATAAGAAAAGAAGAAATTTAACAGGTCATTAAAAAAAAAAAAAATTACCAACAACAAAAAAAGTCCTGGCTCAGATGGTTTCACTGGAGAATTCTACCAAACATTCAGAGAACAGCTGACACCAATCCTACTCAAACTATTCCAAAGCAAAAGAAAGGATAGGATCTTGCCAAATTCATTTCATGAAGCAAGGATAACCCTGATACCCAAATCACAAAAAGACAGCACTAGAAAGGAAAACTACAGACTAATATCCCTCTGAATATAAATGCAAAAATCTTCAATGAAGTCCTAGTCAATAGATTCCAATAACATATCAAAAAAATAAATACATAAATACATTATGACCAAATAGGTTTCATAGAAGGTATGCAAGGATGGTTCAACTTTAGAAAAACAATCAATGTAATCCACTGTATAAATAAAATAAAGGAAAATAATCACATGATCAGATCAATACATGAAGAAAAGGCATTTGATAAAATCCAACATCCATTCCCAATAAAAACTCTCAGAAAAATAGGAATAGAGGGGAAATACCTCAACATAATAAAGGGCATGTATGTAAAACCAACATCCAACATTAATCTCAATGTAGAGAGTCTGAAACTATTCCCCTTGTGAACACGGACAAGGTAAGGATGAATTCTCTCTCCACTTCTATTCAACATTGTATCGGAAGTTCTAGCCAGGGCAATAAGGCAAGAAAGAGAAATCAAAAGCATCCAAATTGGTAAGAAGTGAATCTATCCCTATTTGCAGATGATGTGATCCTGTGTATAGAAAACCCAAGAGACTCAACAAGAAAACTACTGGAACTTATTGAAAGATTTAGCACTGTGGCAGGATATAAGAGCAACATGCAAAAATCAGTTGGATTCTTCTACACCAGCAAGAGGTCTCAGAAAAGGAATAAGAAAATCAATACCATTTACAATTTCTACCAAAAAAATAAGATACTTGAAAATAAATCTCACAAGTAACACAAAACACCTATGAAAAGAAAACAACAAAACACTACTTCAAGAAAATATAAAAGATCTACATAAATGGAAGAATATACTGTGCTCATGGACAAGAAGATGGAACAATGGGACAATATCAGTTCTACCCAAAGCAATCTAGACGTTCAATGCAATCCCGATCCAGATTCCATCAACGTTCTTTAAAGACATGGAAATACCAATCACTAATTTTATATGGAAAAGAAAGAGACCTCAATAAGCAAAGCATTACTGAAAAAGAAGAACAAATTAGGAGGTCTAAAACTCTCAGATCTCAGGGTGTACTACACAGCCACTGTTGTTGAAACAGCCTCTTATTGGTACAACAGACACATAGACCAGTGAAACATAATTGAGAACCCATAAATCGATCCATCAGCCTATATCATCAGCTAATCTTTAACAAAGGGCCAAAATCCATTCAATGGGGATGAGATAATTGCTTTTACAAATGGTGCTGGCAAAACGGGATATTAATTTGCAGAATAAGGAAACAAGACCCATATCTCAAACCATACACAAAAATTAACTCCAGATGTGTCAAAGACTTAAATGTGAGACCAATAACTATAAAGTCCATCAAAGAAAAAATAGGGGCAAATTTAGGGGCCCTGATTCATACCATAAATATACTACCAAGCATAACCCAAACTGCAGAAACAGCAGAAGATAAACTAGATGTATGGGACCTTCTAAAAATTAAATTCTTATGTGCATCAAAAGACTTTCCCAAAAGAGTAAAAAGAGAACGTACAGAATGGGAAAATTTATTCGTCAGTGACATACAGGATGATGGACTTATCCATAAAATTTGTAGAAAACTCCAACACATTACCATCAAAGAAGACAAACAATCCAATTAAAAAATGGGTAGAAGACATGAACAGACACTCCATCAAAGAAGATATTCAGGTGGCCAACAAACATACGAACAAATGCTTGTGATCATTAGCCATTAGACAGGCACAAATCAAAACAACCATGAGATACCATCTCATCCCAGGCAGAAAATAACAAATGCTGGTGATGATGTGGAGAGATTGGGACACTTGTACACTGCTCTTGGGATTGTAAAATGATACAACCACTATAGAAATTAGTATGGTGATTCCTTAAAAAGTTGGAATTAGAAAAATCATTTGATCCAGCAATCACATTACTAGATATATATCCTAAAGTGAAAGGCAGGACAGGAACAGATATATGTACACCCATGTTCTTCACAGCACTATTCACAAAAGAAAAGAAATGGAAACAACCTAAGTGCTTATCAACCAAGGAGTGGATAACCAAACTGTGGTACATGTACACAATGGAATACTATGCAACCCTAAAGAATAATGTAGAATCTGAAAAACACTGCATAATGTAGATGAACTTGGAGGACATTATGTTGAGTGAAATAAGTCAATTACCAAAAGACAAATATTCTATTAGTCTACTATTGTGAAAAGTCAAGGAAAAGTTTATATATGGAAGGAAACTTTCTTGTTGGTTACCAGGGATGGGACAGGAGGGGAGGCTAAATTCCTAGATAGGTTGAAACAATCAAATTATCTATATCTATATCTATAGATGTACCAAAGATTATTCATGGTTACCAGGGGTAGGAGGGAGGAAGAAAGGGGAAGATTTTGTTTGCTGAGCATTGAGTTTATGCTAATGGTGGTAGAATATTGGTAGAATATTTTGGAAAAGGATAGCAATAATCATGGCACAACATGTAAAATGTCATCAATGTCCCTGAACTGTAAATGGAGAAGTTGTTATGTTGGCCAATGACTTGTGTACATTTTCACTAGGACAAAAGTTAAAAAAAAAAAAAAAAAAGAAAGAAAAGAAATCAGAGGACATATTGCACTGGCAAATCTGCTACAAATGACATCTTTAATGTTTTAAAAAGCAAGGATGTCACTTTGAAGAGTAAAGTGTTCCTAACCCAAGCCACTTTCTTTTTTCCCAATCATCTTACATACACGTAAAAGCTGGACAATGAATAAGGAAGACTGAAAAGGAGTATGTCTTTGAACTGTGGTCCTGGCAAAGAATACTGAAAATACTATGGACTGCCTGAAGAATGAACAAATCTGTCCTGGAAGAAGTGCAGCTAGAATCCCCCTTGGATGTGAGAATGGGTAGACTTCATCTCACCTACTTTGGTCATGTTGTCAGAAGGGATCATTCTTTGGGGAAGGATATCATGCTTGGTAAAGTAGATGGTCAACAAAAAGGTCAACAAAAACAGATGGATTGACACAGTGACTGCCAGGATGGGCTCAACCATAGCATGGATTATGGGGATAGAGGAAGGACTGGACAGTGTTTCATTATGTTGTACATAGGGTCACTATAAGTTGGAGCTAACTCAACAGCACATGTAACAACAACCAAATATGCAGTGGCTATAGCAGTGGGATCAAATCTAGCAACGATTTGTGAGGATGATGTAGGACCAGACAGTGAGTGTTTCATTCTCTTGTATATAGGGTCAGTATGAGACAGAGTTTACTCAATAGCACACAACAACACCAACAAATAACTTATTTAAGAAATCGTTGCTGTGATGAGATCATGAAAATACTGTTTTTCCTTTTTCTTATTGAGATGACAGTAAATAGAGAGATAAAAGACAGAAATAAAAGATATAAGTAATATCTCCATCATTTTGCTCTTTCAATCCAAAAATAGCTGGATACTTCCAATCTTTTTCTAAAAAAAAAATCTCAATAACATTTTTAAAATTTTTGTGTAAATGTGCTACACATTTTTCTTAATATTTTCCCCAGTTATGTTATTTACTGATGCCATTGTAAATTATAGGACCTCCTGTGACACAATGGTTAAGACATTCGGCTGCTAACCAAAGCGCTGGTAGTTTGAACCCACCAGCCATTTTGCAGAAGAAAGAAGATATAGTCTGCTTCTGTAAAGATTTACTGCCCTGGAAACCCTATGGGGCAGCTCTACTCTGTCTTGTAGGGTCACTATGACCCAGAATCAACTCAATAGCAATTAGTTTGATATTTTTGTATTCTAAACGGTATCTTTATAAAACAGTAGTTTAAAATTATTTTTGGTATATAAAAGTGGAATTGAATCTTTCACATGGAACTTGTAAAGTACGCTTAATTCAAATTATAACTTGATCCCACTGGATTTTCTATGCACACAATAATATCATCTGTAACAATTCAAGTACTTGTATATTAATATTCACAGCAGCACTATTCACTCTAGCCAAAAAGTGGAAACAACCCAAATGTTCATCAATAGATGAATTCATAAATAAAATTGGTATTTCCCTACAATGGAATATTATCTGATCCCAAAAATGAATGAATTACTAATCCATGTTACAACACTGATGAACCTCAAAGCATCATGATAAATGTAAGAAGTCAGACAAAAAAGTCTCATATCAAACATTTATATGAAATATCCACTATATAAACTCATAGAGACAAAGCAGATTAGTTGTTGCCAGGTGTTTGAGAGGATGGAAATGAGAGTGACTGATTATTAATTGGTTCATGATTTTCTTTTGGGATGATGAAAAATTTTGGAACTTGATAGAGGTGGTGATTACATGGTATCGTGAATTACTGTTAAAGTGTCACCTGAGAAACAACACCTACTTTGACAAGGCTCAAACAGAAGAAAAAATTACTGTGGGGAATATAAATTCAATTTAATGTGGCAGAAAGCACAAGTTGAAAGCAATTCACCGAGTGTTCCTCTGAGCTATTCAATTACATGAGTTTATAAAGGCAGAATCACAAATAAGAACGGCAGGTTCAAAACATCAGGCTATTTACATAATGTTGTTTACAAAGAACTCTCATGATAATTGGAAATAAAATGTGGAGGAAAATTGCAAGAGGTAGACTTTGTCTACCCACAAGTTTCCTGGAACCTTTTTTAAAAATAATCTTTATAGCACATATTGACAGATGCAGGCATTTCTTAATCATTTTGTTCTTCTTCACACCTGCAGTCATGTTTTCTGAGAATTTACAATGTAGAAGTAACTTCTGAGAGATGGTTATGTTAACAGAAATAGAGTCAGGTCTATACTTCAACTAGAAGTCTCAGCTATGCCAAGTGCCTTTAATTTTAGAATGTGCTTTAGCATTACTCCCCTTTTGATCAAGAATTTTCATAGAAATTTTAATCACTATCATAAAAGTGTTTTCTCCTGTATGAATTTATTCCTATTGAGTGGATTAGATGGTCATTTATTTTGAATAGGCTTTTAAGATGCCAGACACCATCCTAAAGAATAGTCAGGCACCTTCTTTTCTGTCCTTACATGTTTTGGACCTCTCCTTCTGTGAACTTTTAATGTGAGGACATGTATAGAGCCAGCCTGAGTTAAAATGAACAACTAAACACATCAAGAGGATTTTAGTTAAAGAATAAGTTCTAACCCTTCTGGATGGGTCATCTTTTCACAATATAGAGTGCATGGCATAGCAAGGGGAGTAGCTGACTGATTATAACTTGACATACAATTATATACAATAAAACAATACTCAAAATAATGGATAATATTATAATAATGCAATAAGATAATTAAAAAGAGAATGGCTATGAGTATGAAGCAAATTGCATAAATATAAATTCTCTGCACGGAAAATTATCACCAGTCAATAAATCCCAGCTTTTATAGTAAGGCAATTTTGAAATCAATAAGTAGTTAACAAAGTCCAGTAAGTTATAAAACTCATGTAGCCTTGTTCTGTGATCTTGGGAGGAGCTGGCCACCACTGATGTAGTCTGCTTCTGGCCACAAGGGTGTTTAAACATAATTTTCAGTTCTTCAGAAAGTTGATAAGTCCATATAAGGGTATTTTTCACTCTGTTAAGTTAGGATAGATTGACCCAAGTCTTAGTTTCCTGTATTTTAGCAGTTCAAAGGTTATTAATAAGAATTAAGTGTGGTCCCTTCCAATGAGCTTCTGAAGAGTCTTTCAATTGATACCTCTTCCAATATACATATTCTCCTGGGGCAATATTAGCCAAATTTTGAGATTTTAAATTCTGATCACGAAGACTTCTTTAACTTGTGAGATATTTTTTAAACTGTTATAGTGATTTAGGAGAAAGTGAAAATATGTCTTCAAAGAGAAATTTAGTAAGTTAAATATAGCATTTCAATAGAAATGATGAGAAAAATTCCAAAATAAACTTAAGGCAATTAACCTTAACAGGAAAACCAATTAATTATAATATCAGTTAAAGAGGGAACAGGATCAGTAAGATTCAACATCAACAATCAATTTCAGTAATTGCATAGGTACTTTCTGTGCAGCAGTAAGGATGTTGAGGACCATTTGCGTTTGAAGAACTATTTCTTCCATGATAGTCATTTCAGCATTCACTTCTCAAAGTCCATGGGCAGAATCTTTTAGAAGGCTGGCAATATATTTAATCAGAACTTTGTCATGTGCCATAACAACTTCAAATTCATAGACCATTTGCTAGTCTACATAAGGTTACAGTTGGTGAAATAAATGATTATTATATTGAAAGAGGGAAAAGAAGATAAAAATGGATTCATCTAATCCCCAAATTAGAATATTGGATATCAGCACTATTCTCTTAAAAATATTACAGTAATTCTTAGTTTATTCAGCCCTCAAACCAAAACCAAAACCACTGCTGTAGAGTCACCCCTATGTAGTTAATATAAGGAGTTCTGATGGTGTAGTGATTAAGGCATTTGGCTACTAACAAAAAGGTAGTGGTTCAAACACAGCAGCTTCTCTGTGGAAGAAAAATGAGGCTATCTGCTTTCATAAGGATTTACAGCCTTGGGAATCCAATGTAGTTTGCAATGAGTTGGAATCAGTTCAGTAGTAATGAGTTTGTTTGTTTTTTTGTTTTGTTTTGTTTTTCTAGTTAATGTTGGTTAAATGTAATTGTGGATCAGCAACAGTCTGGACAATCCATCAACTTCTACATAAGAATTCTGGAAATCTTGATTTAGTTCAATGGTACTCACTTGTGACATAATATACTCTTATAAGTCTGGTATAGTACATCTTTGCTGCAAGCATTTTCAGTGTATCAGTAAAGTAAACTTATGTGCAGATGAAAACTTAAAATGTCCATGATGAATTTATAAATATAATTCTTAAAAGTGACCTGACAAAAATTAATCACAAAATTAATGCAAAACCAAATAAAAGAAAATAAAGCTAAAAAATTTTGACTACAGTATCTCTAAATGTAATGATTAACCTTATTTTCAGAGAACTTCTGATAAACATATAATAATCTTGAGACATAATACTATATAGTTAGAATATACCAAGAAAGTATCAGGATTGTGAAGTCTCTAAACTTCTTAGTAGTAATAAAAATCTGATGGAAAATGACGTGAATTCTTCAGTTAATATCATTGGCTTTGATAAAGGTTTGATAAAGCCAATTACCTTCAAACAGAAAGAAAGTTTATTGTGGGGAACAAAGCACAATTTAGTCAGAGGAAACCACAAAAATGGAAAACAATTCACTGAGTACTCCCCAAAGCTATTCAATTACAAGGTTTGTAAAGGCAAAAACCACAAACATGAAGGATTAATTCAAAGGTATCGTGCTTTAGTTGGTATTAGCTCAAAGTAGTTTACAAATAACTCTTAATGATAATTGGAAATAAAATAACTATAATAACAATATTCAAATTGCTTCTTTTTTTTGGGGGGGGTCATGCTAACTAAGCTACATCATGTTTGAGTTGCTTCCACTTCATCAAAACCCTCAATTATATAGCAAAAAGTTTTTATCTTAGACACTATAGGAAGTCCCCGGATAATGAATGTGTTCTATTCTTAAGTCTCTTTAACTTGAATATGTATGTAAGTAGAAAGAGTTAGGTACAGTTCATACCTAGCGTCAGTTAGCCAAATGTAGTATATATTATACAGTGCATACTTTTATGTATAAGAACACTTCCAGATACACTAAAAATCTTTAACATATTTAGCAGTAATAATAAGTTTGTGTTGCAAAGTAGTGGCTGTTTGTTATTATGAACCATTGTATGCACCTTGAATTTTTAACATGATAAGCTTTATGAGACTTGGTTCATGACTATAGATTGTACATAAGTTGCATGTTCATAACCCAGAGAGTGCCTATAATTTATTCAAGAGGTATTTTATTTATTTTGATAATGTTTACTTGGAATAATTTTTAAGCAGGCAGAACTACTTTGTCCATGGCTTTCAAAAAAATGTTCCACAAAGTATTTTCATGATATGTCTATCATCTTTTATCTGTCCAAATATTCCCTCATATGCATGGTTGTTGCAAGGGGATTATGCAAATCCTTGGAAACAACAGGTTTGGCACATGTCCTACTCATAACGAAGAATTTTTGTTAAATTTACAGCCTCCTTTCATCTGTTGTCCACATCTAATTTTGGAGCATATTCTTGGTGGTAGGCTTAATCATGGCAAATTAGAGAGTCTTATTTAGTATCTTAAATCATTGTACTCTTGGGAATTCCGTGGTATTGCCATTACAAGTGTAGCATTTCCTGTAGATAGAGTATTGTCAGGACAATACTTATCCAAAGACCTGTAATGATCCATTGCAGAAACATGCATCATCATAACAGCAAATTCACTGACTGAAAGAGTGGCACAGCTGAAAGAACATATTATTGGTATCAACTGAAAAAAAAATTTCCCAAAAAATGTCCTTCCAAAAAACTAACCACTTGATCACTATGTATACCTCTCGTGTCTATAAAACAGTTCAGTGTAAAGGCACATGCAAACACGTTGGCTTTACAAGTCTATTTTCAAGGTTTCTCCACAACCACATGGCAGGGTTCTAATAGCTCTCAGTATATCTCCAATCCCTGACTTCTTCCTTAGAAGCTATCTGTTGACATTGACTAAGGATTTTAAAAAGGTCAAAAAATTGAGAAAAATTAAAAAAGCAAGTTTATACAAGCCCAACTTAACATGACTCAATGTCTTCAAAGAGCTAGAACTTGACCATTTTAAAGAACATATATATTTTTTTTTTTAATTGTGATTTGGGTGAAAATTTACAGAATAAGTACACTTTCCATATGGCAGTTCACATGCACTTTGTCTCCTGACATTGACCACAATTTACCACAGTGCAACATCTCCCCTCCCACTTCCTCCCAATAGCTACCCCTTCCCTGTGTCCATCCCTCCATGCACTCCTGCCTCCTGAGCTGTCTCCCTGTGCATAAGCAGCCCTTCTTTCCCATGCTTGTTCTCTCCAAGGAGTGTATCTACCTCAACTCAAATGCCTATCTACTGCTTGGCTAGAAGCACAGGCATGTGCTCAATTCCAGACCTGAAGGGCAGCTAGGGGCCATAGTCTCAGTGGTTCCACCAGGCTCTATTGGGCCAGCAAACCTGGTCCTCCCCCCCACCTTTTTTTTTTTCCAAATGATTTTGAGTAAGGACATAATGTTTTCACTCCCCTTTATTTTCATACCACTCATGAGTGGATTGATATGCAATTCTTTTGGTGGCTATGCCAGCTAAAGCATTTCCACTAATCTCTTACATTTGAGGAATTGCTTATGTTGATGGGTCTGTATTATAATTACCACAATGTCAGAAAAGAGTAAGAGAGCTTCCAGGAGATTGATCACAGGAGGCCATTTTTAAATTTGGTTCCTGGATGATGTCAGAAACCCTTTTTGTTTCCATAATATTCCCACATCATGAACAATTCTAAAACAATACCTCAAGTGCTGTGCATGCAAATGTTGATTTTCCAGAAGCCAACTTACAAGCCCTGGTGAGAAAAATCAATTCAGCTTGTTGGCCTGAAGTAACATCAGGTACTGAGTTTTTTTTTTTTTTTTTT
>NW_006922288.1:44732-47326 GCF_000298275.1 Orycteropus afer afer
AAAATTCACAAAAATGATTCCATAAAATTTAGAAAGACAAAAGACTAAAAACCTCTCAATCTTGCATCATACATGACAGGAAGTGTAATTGTCAGAAATATTTGAATTCTCAAACAATTACGTACAAAGACACACACACACATGCACACACACCAAATAAGTTAGTTTCAAATCCATTGTCATTGTCATTTGCCAGTGTTTACATTGCTTTGTGGATTATGTAATAGAATCACTTAATGATTATACAGCAAAATTTAAAACTCAAAACCAACCACTGCTGCCACCAGGATATACAAAATAAACTGTGTACAATTAAAATCACAGTCAAGAGCTAATTTGACAAAGAATCAGATATAGACTATCCAAACCAAAAAAGGTGAACCACTGGAGTTTTCAGATAAGCCAAGAAAAGGTTAATCCAAGAGTTCAGGAGTCCAGCTTAGGTACAATGAACTTTCAGACTACCTTTTCCTTTTGTTTCAAGGGTTGTATCCAATAGGTACAATCTCAATGTCTTCATGAATAAACCATAAAAGAATAACTTGAATTATTAGTAAAATGTTTACTTGTATAAGAAGGCCCTGGGTAGTGTAATCTGTTTGTGTTCAACTATTAACACAGCTTGAACTCACCCATTGCACCACAGAAGAAAGGCCTGATAATCTGTGTCCACAAAGGGAAGAGTCAAGAATACCCTATGGACCACGTCTACTCTAAATCACGGGGTCTCTAGCAGTTGGAACTGACTTCAAGGCAACAAAATTTTTACTTCCATAAAAGGAAGATAAATTAACAGATTGATTTTATCTAACAAGGCAAAGCCAGGATTTATATAAGAGAAATAGCAGAGAGGGAGGAAAATTAACTTCAGAGATTCTGGGAAGAATAAGTCTTGTTTGTACTTTATGGGGTAAACCAATGGACTGTCAGATAACAAGCTGTCAGTCTGGATGTGATATCTTGAGTATGTTACGTAGGATGATCAAAAAATTTATTTCAATTGTTCATAAATTTTTCAGAGAGCCTTAAGAATTTTGTTTTACAGGATACATTTCAGCCTTTCACTGTCTTTTAGCACTCCCACCTTATTTAATCCATGTCCACTCCTTTTCTTCATCACTTTCTCACTCTCTCATACTTTGGTCTTTTTGCACCAGCCTCTTCATAGCTCCTTTTACATCTTTGTTTCTCAATGTGTAAATAAGGGGATTGAGGGTGGGAGTTACTACAGTATACAAAAGGGTTATAAATTTTCCCTGACTCTGGGCATAAGAGCTGTTGGGATGGATATACACGGCTGTGCTGGTCCCGTAGAAGAGAGATACAACCAGCAAGTGGGACCCACACGTTCCAAGGGCTTTACGCCAAGCTTGTGCTGACCTGATCCTCATCACCGCTTGGGCAATGTATCCATATGACACCAAGATGAGTGCCAGAGGTAGGAGGAGCAGTACCAGGGAAGCCATGAAGAGCTGGACCTCATTGGCATGAGTGTCTACACAGGCCAACTTGATCAAGGCAGGCACTTCACAGATGAAGTGATAAATCTTCCGGTTCCCACAAAGAGGTAGCCGAAGGGTGATGGTGCCCTGGATGAGGGTGTTGCCCGCTCCACTCAACCATGCCACTCCTGCAAGTGACTGGCAAAGCTGTGGGTGCATAACAGTTGCATAATGAAGTGGTTTGCAAACAGCAGCATAGCGATCATATGCCATGACAGCTAGAAGAACACACTCAGTGGATCCCAGTGCCAGAGACACATAGAGTTGAATAGCACAGCCTATAGGAGTAATTGTCTTGGCTGGTCCATGGAGGTTCCACAGCAGTTGAGGCACAATGCTGGTGGTAAAGCAGAGGTCAACAAAGGAGAGATTTGTAAGAAAGTAATACATTGGTGTATGGAGCATGGGATCCAGAATGGAGACCAGGATGATGGCTGTGTTGCCCACCAGTGTCAGGAAGTAGGAAATCAGCACAACTACGAAGAGGATCTTCTCAAGCTGTGGTTGATCAGAGAAGCCCACCAGTATGAAATCACCTTCCAAACTCTCATTATTCATCTTCATTGCCCTACTTATGAAAAGGACACATAATAGTATAAAAATATGGGCATTGTGTCCAAAACCCATAACCAAACCCATAGGTTTCGAATCAATGCTGAGTTGTAGGAGGCAAATAGAATCAGAAATGTACTTCGGAGAAATTGACCTTGAAGGTGAAGAGAGAGGGGGTTTATGGAGAAAGAAAGAAACTTGTCTGATTTCAGGAGGAAAGTAAAAGTATGAAGGACTTTCTTAAAGAACTTCTAAAAGATATGGTTCAATAAAGTAAGCAACACCAGAAGTGATTAATAATTAATGGTTTCTTGATTATTCCAAAGTGCTTCATTTTTCCTCAAATCTACCTCTTTCTTTCCAACAGCACCTTGTAAAATTGGAAGTGAATCAATAAAAAGAGAGGCACTATCTTACCTTTCAATGTACACCTTGAACTGTTCTATTAAAAGCAGCCCTAGAGGCACAGTGGTTAGGCCTTGGCTGCCAACCAAAAGGTTGAGTAGTTGGAACTCACCAACTGCTCCACAGGAGAAAAAA
>NW_006922288.1:48330-50533 GCF_000298275.1 Orycteropus afer afer
TTTTTTTTTTTTTTTCTTGGACTGCAGTAGATGTGGTGATAGCATATCCATCTTCGTAATGAAATAGAGGAATCTGGTGTTAGAAATGATCCATCAATTAAAAGAATCAAATCAGAATTGGAGAAGGGAGTTTCCTACAGATCTTATCTTGTATTAAGTAACTGGTCTTTTAAATCTAGGCAATCATGAAACACACTTTCAAAATCATCAAGTATAGGTTAGAGGGTAGTTGGGTTTAAAGCATTAATGATGTCCAATCTATTATTGGAGTTGACTAAAAGCAGAACTTTGTAGGACATTACTGTATCGGTGGAAAATATTGAGTCAAGAAAGAATTTAAGATTTCAGACATATTATGTGGAAAGAACACATCTAAAAGTTTTATGAGTACAACATTAACTGTGGTTTCCACCAACATGGCTGTAGTGGCCATTGCTATAAGGCATGCAGGATATTCCCTGGCCTCTGGACTTCATGGTAAGCTATAGTATCTCAAAAGTTGCTGTCGAACCTCACGTGTCTAAGTGAAGACCCCAATGCATTTACAGGACTTAAAAAGAAAATCTGGTTTATACCTGGGGAATCCTAAAGCTGGCATGAAGATAAGTGACTCCTTTAATTTCAATTCTCTCATCAAAGAACTGAAATAGATCAGGTGCAGATCGCTTTGAAAACTGATAAAGCAACTCAGCTATTAGTGAAAATTTAGCAGTCCAGGCACAACAGTAGACACAAAGTCCTAAGAATCCTTTCCATTGCTTCTTACTGGTAGGCATAGGGAAAGTCAGAACTGCCTTTTTCTTTCCCCCGTTTTGGTTCTGTGGATACTCCTTGTGCTGAAAATATGTATGCTTTAAATATTTCCTGAAGATAGAGTTAATTGTAATATTTCCTTGACCATTTTATGCCTCAAAAGCAGACAAATGCTGTGTTGTTGTTCTTGTTATGTGCCGTCGAGTTGGACCTGACTCATAGTGACCCCTGCTTGGGTTTCCAAGGCAGTATCACTATGGAAGTAGATTGCCCAACCATCCTTCCAAGGAGTGGATAGTGGGTTTGAACTGCCAGCCTTCTGGTTAGCAGTAATAGCAGAATATTATCCTTTAAACATGTGTCTAATGAAAGGGAATGGAGTAACAAATCATCAATGTACTGAAGCTATTAGAACCACTGGAAAATTGCAAGGAATGTAAATATGTGTGTACAACTTGAGAAGTGTAAGTAGGACTTTCAGTATTCCAATGAAGAATAACTATCCAGATAAATTCTTGACTATCTCATGTAACAACAAACAGATGGATGAACCGGGATATTAAAAAATAGAAGACTTTACACAAATATATTATGGCAAAATGAGTAGTTTCAGTAGGAATATTAGACAAAAGTAAATGGGGGTTAAGCACTATGGGAAATGGAGGGATTAATTTCATAAACTGTCATCCTCAATTCTTGAATACCTTTTCAGGGAAAACAGAAATATTGCATGGACTAATATAAGGGATAATGAGTCTTTTTCATCAGAAAATCTTGGATTATGAAGGCTAGCCTTCCATTGCTTTCTTCTTTATAGTGTATTGTGAAGCACTAAGAAAAAGCTTAGAATGATCTATTTGAATTTTGATGGGTTTGGCTGAGAAAACTTGACCAATGTCTGTGGAAAATACAACCCATAATATTTCTAGAACTGTCAAAAATGCAATGTGGTCCCAGGAAACCAGGCATCCCATGGGGCACAAAGATTCCTGAAGGAACATTGATATCAAATTATTTTATCATTTAAAAGTTCTATCAATCTGATCAAAGAATGCTTATTGTGGAAATCTGGCAATCCAGATACCTTTTATTTTAAGGTTTCCCTTAAGAATACAAGTTTATTAATGCCAAAAATACCTCTGGATAAAATGGCACCTTAAGATCATCTTTGGTATGTTGTTGTTGTTGTTAAGTGCCATTGAGTCGTTTCCAACTCATAGCGACCCCATTCACAGCAGAACAAAACACTGCCTGATCCCGCGCCAGCCCCACAATCCCTGCTATACTTGAGCCCATCATTGAGCCACCATGTCAATCCATCTCTTTGAAGGCCTCCCCCTCTTTCGTCGACCTTCCACCCTACCAAGCATGACATCCTTCTCCAGGGAATGGTCCCTTCTTACAACATGACCAAAATAGGTGAGACGAAGTCTGGCCATTCTTGCTTCCA
>NW_006922288.1:55403-67062 GCF_000298275.1 Orycteropus afer afer
TGGTTGAGTGGCTGGGCAGCTGGTGGTAGTTATTCCCCATGATGAGACTGACAATCAGCTAACTCCATGGTGGGATCTACCACAAGCAGCTGAGTGGAACTCACCAACTGCTCCACAGGAGAAACTGTTTTTCACATGGAAAAGACCTGGAGATGTGCTCTTGTGCCTTTGGGATGTGGTCTGCTTCCTGTATATAAAGACAAGCTTTGATAATGGTCTCTAGCCTATGGCACACTTGGACCCTGCAAGTAGCCATGTCATTGCTCAGCAGCCTGCTATGCTCTGCCAAGCTTGGGACTTACAATGGACTTAAGTTAATGGCAATCTACTTTTGTAGAGATACAGCCTTCCAAACCCAAGTGGCGGGGATCGTTATTAGGAAATTGACTCAAGGCAGTAAGTTTGAGTGAATAAAATGAAACTTGAGGTAAGGAGGAACTGGTTTTTTCTTTTTAGTTTAATGTTGAAAAGGGATTGAGGAGAAGAGGAATATCTGGCATGATAGGAATACTTTCCAATAATAAGCAGGCATGGGAAGGAAGAGGAATGTTTAAAATTTGGATTTACCCAAGATGTCATAAATAAGTCAAGGGAAGTTCAGAAGAGCAGGCAATTGACTTTCTTTTTCCTTCTTCTTCTTTTTTTTTAATCTCTTGCCTCAGATTGCAGAATGGACTGGCAAGGAATAGGTTGATACATGAAACTTAGTTAGAAATTTAGAGATGGCTTGGTTATGGCAGGATAGATTCATATGTTTAGATACTAGAGATATTTAGAAGTTAGAATCAATTCAGCTTCAGTTACTAGATATGGATAGTTAGAAGGAAGAATTGACATAGATCAGAGGTTTCTTTCTTGAAAAATTGAGTGTCCTTTACAGAGGCAAAAGTCAAACTAAACTCACTGCCATTGATTCCAAAACATAATGACCCCTACTGAGTTTCCAAGGCTGTAATCTTTATGGAAATAGATGGGACAATCTCTTTCTTCTGCAGAGCAGCTGCTGGGTTTGAACCACCAACCTTCTGGTTAGTAGTCAAATATCTTAGGCACTGAACCACCAGAGTCAGGAGACATGACTGAAAAGAAACTTTTTGTAGAAAAGATAATAGATTCACATATTTCTAAATTTTGATTCTTAAAAATTTGAATAGATAAGAAATGGTAAATGTGGTTCAATCCTGCTATTTGATTATTTTATCATACACCTTCTCCCTAGTCATGCACTTGAAAATACCCAGGATCATAATTGGAGACTATCATTTTTCTCCACCAAAAAATATTCTCCCCTTTATAATTTTTTACCACTTATATCCATCATCTCATAACTATATCAACTGAATTTGAGTGTGATGATAATGTTTTTCCATCTTTTGTACACATTAACCAATGTATCTTTATGTTATTTAATTAAAAAAAAAAAAACTTTTTTTTTATAACAATGTTAGGTGGCCTCTTCTCTTTCAGTCTCTATTCCAATTTCCTTGTTATACACTATGGCTAGACTAAGGGGGGATAAAAGAATTCTCAAGTTAAAATTTTCTTTCCTTAAAATATGAAATTCAAAAACCTCAGCATTGACTTCAAGACTCTGCACAATTGCTGTTCCCTGTTGGGTATTAGAATTATCTCCCAATATCTAAAATTTATTGTAGCCAAATAAATCCTTTACTTCTCTACTCACACAAAGTTTGAATTTCTGATTCAACTCCTTTGCCAATCTTATGTCTCCTCTTTGCTATAACTATTTTATTCCCTTTACTCTTAAAAAATAAGTTAAAAAGAATACCATTCAGTGATTCCAACACATGGAGACCTCATGTGTTACAGACTAAAACTGCTCCATGGGTTTTCTTGTATGTAATTTGTACAAAAGAAGCGCTCATAGAACAATAGTTAAGCTTTCAATTGCTAA
The DNA here is from genome assembly GCF_000298275.1 of Orycteropus afer afer. NCBI lineage: Eukaryota > Metazoa > Chordata > Mammalia > Tubulidentata > Orycteropodidae > Orycteropus > Orycteropus afer. The sequence goes on from NW_006922288.1 coordinate 57,319, forward strand.
CCAAAAGTCAGTGATTTGAACTCTCCAGCCATTTCACATGGGAAAGACCTGGAGATGTGCTCTTGTAAAGATTACAGCCTAGGAAACAATATGTGGAAGTAGTGTTCTGTCATATGAGGTCATTACAAGTCATAATGTTGCATAAGTTATAATGATGTACAACAACAATCTTTATGGATACAGATTCCTAGGTCTTCATTTTGCAGTATCACTGGGTAAATTTGAACTGCTAATCTTAAGGCTAGTATTCCAAAACAAACCTGTCACACTACCCAGGAACCTGTAGAACAATTTTTTCTGACCTACTAATAATATTCTTCTGTGAACCAACATCTTCCAAAAGAAATCAAATCCACTCTCTGCAAACACTTCTTTACTGTAATCCTGAGATAATTTGCAATACTATGTCAATTTGCATTTCATTGAGCAGTCATATGTCCTCAAATGCAAAGTAAATTCTTAATGGGCAGAGACATTTCTCCCAAATACCCTCTTGTTATTCTCAGCCTGCAGGTCTATGTTTAGAACACAGAAGGAACCAAATAAATACCTCGAATAGATTAGTGTCTTTATCCTTTCTATTAAGCAGCTTTTCTCCTTATTTTTCCTCTCCTATCTAGCAAAATATATATAAATATATACATGTTTACAACATATTTGTTGTTGTCAGGTGACTTAGAGTTGGTTCTGACTCACAGCGACCCCGTGTACAACAGAATGAAACACTGCCCAGTCCTGTGCCATCTTCACAATCTTTGTTGTGCTTGACTCATTGTTATAGTCACTGTGTTGATCCACTTCATTGAAGTCTTCCTCTTTTTCACTGACCTTTTAATTTACCAAGCATGATATCCTTCTTCAGGGACTGGTACCTTCTAATAACATGATGCAAGTACATGAGACAAAATCTCCTTGCCGACATAAAATCAGTGTCATTCAACACAACATATATATATTTAAAAAGTCACTGCCATCAAGTAGATTCTGATTCACAACAACTGCTATTGGGTTTCCAAGGGTATAAATCTTTATGGAAGTAGATTGCCTCATCTTCCTCCCACGGAGCAACTGATGGTTTCTAACCACCGACATTTTGGTAGCACCACTAGAGATCCTTACAACATACATATAATAGTATTCATTAAAAAACAAATATCAATTTATTTCAAAGGACACACATCAATCATAAAGATGAAGTTTAAAATGTATTACTGTGAAATACTTAGAAATATTAGATTTCTATTACTTAGAAATCTTATTTCTGAAGGTAAGTACTCAAGAGATAATCTCTCAACTTTTCTTTTGATATAGTTCATATTCATATTTATTTAACTCAGTCCTGATCCATTCATTCAATTGGCCTTAATTCATTGCTGTGGAGTTAATTACATCTCACAACACCCCAGTAGGACAAAGTGGAATTGCTTCATAGAGTTTTCAATGGTGTCATCTTTATGGAAGCTGATTGCTACCTCTTTCTCCTGCAGAGTGGCTGGTGGGTAGTACTTAAACGTGTGCCACCAGGGCTCCAAATTCATTTCTACTTAGAAGATAGCATACATGATCACAACAATTTACTTCATCCCACATATTAAACCTTTTATATTTGAATAAATATAGTCTTTCTAATAATGTTCAATTATGGAGAAAAAAGAATGATCCAGAGGGTAAGGGAACTAAGAACACATACATATATAACACATATGCAAACATAAAAACCTGACTTTGCAACTGCATTTATGTATTCAAAATTATGAATATATTAGAAAGAATTCATATTTGTAGTCTTTTAACAAACTGTTGTTTTGTTATTTTTATGTGCCTTCAAGTCAGACTCGACTCATAGTGACCCATCCTTGGGTTTCTGAGACAGTATCACTATGGAAGTAGATTGACCAACCTTCCTTCTGAGGAGTGGCTGGTGGGTTTAAACCACTAGCCTTCTGGTTAGCAGTCTAGTGCCTTAGGTACTATACTACCAGAGTTGTATAATTAGAAAATTTTAAGAAAGAAATCTAAGAATGTAAAGAAGATTCCCAAAAATGTAGGGAACCTATCCTTTTTACTTTCCCACTGCTAAATCTCTCTGTATGGTACATATGTACTTAAAATTAAAGCAAAACAAAAACAAAAAAACCAAACTCACTGCTGACAAGTCAGATCCAACTCCTAACAACCCCTCCTTGGGTTTCTGATGCGGTATCTCTATGGAAGTAGATTGTCCAACTTTCCTTCTGAGGAGTGGTTGGTGGGTTTGAACCACCAGCCTTCTGGTTAGCAGTCAAATGCTTTAGACGTTTATGTAAATATAGTTTATCTCACATACAACTCTCTTCTAAAAATAGTAAAAGGCAAGTGAATTTTGTATTCCAAACTAAAAACACATCAAAGAAGACAGGTAGAAAAATTAGATGAATTGTTGGCTGGGTTAGGTCAGGAAGCATAATATGAGCAGTTCAAAAAAATATGTTTTCCATATGTAATTTATTATTATGCAAATGGCAACAAGAAATGAGGTAGCCTTCATTTTGTTAACTCTGAAAATTTTGTACCTTTGTTCTTCTAAGTTATTTCCCAAGACAGGAAGATGGTTCTTATGAATGTGCTTTCCAGAACTAGGAGGTTCTGACAATTAATCTCTGAATCTGAGACCAAGTTTGGAGCGGGAGTGCTGATTTCTGGAGCCAGAAAACAATGAAGTTTGTTACTCTAGCAGGAAAGAATATTAGGTCCCAGAACAAGACCTTGGAGACCCTATATTCCCAATAGGGCAATTAATACCAACCCAAGAATGACCAAGAGTGAAGGTTTCCTGAAGAACTTGTATGGAAGGAACTGCCTCTGAACATTTATATCTTCAATGTAGAAGGCTTACAGCACCTTGATTTACATACAATACAAAATCTTGGAAAAGTTCTCACACTCTGTAAAGTACATGCCTAGAAGTATGATTTTCACAGCATTAGCACAATCATCACCTTATTTAAATACTTGCTGTTTAATCAGGACATAGCTATTAAGAACTCATGAAATGAACATATATGCATGTGTCACAAATCATACTAAACCAGTAGGATAAGTTTTCACATATAGATTCTGTTTCAGGAAAACAACAAAAAAAAATAATCTGTAGTAACGTAGATCCTTCAGTCAGAGGTCCCCAAAATTCTTAAAAAGTTTATTTTGTTTCTCCTAGTAATATCCAAAGTACAGTAAAGGCTATTTGTGCTTATTTTAGATTTCTCCCAGTATATCTCTAAACCTTTTGACCATAGAACATTATAATGAGTAATATTTGTTAAAGTTTTGTGTAAAGAGAATGGCAGCTTTGAGAAACTGTCATAGAAACACTTGTTAAGGATAAAATGGGTAATTCAATATTGATATCATCTGTAAATCACTAGTTATAAACATGCACACATGGATTTCATGGAGAGTAATCATAAAATTCCTATGGAGGGGATCAGACTGAGGTGAACACAGGAAACACTTCTCTCACTTGTGACTTTGATAGGATCATAAAACTGAGTCCAGTTCATCATAGGACACACACACACATGTGAGCGCATGCACACACACACACAATGGTTGCACAGAGCCTAAGGCATTGACTGCTAACCAGAAAGTTGGTGGTTCAAATCCAGCAGCTGAGCTGCTCTGAGAAGGAAAATGGGGCAATCTATTTCTGTAAAGACATACGACCTTGGAAACCCAATGGGGTCTCTATGTATTGTAATCAACTCAATGACAGTGGGCTTGTTGGAAGGTTGGGCAATCTACTTCCATAGTGATACGGCCTCAAAAACCCAAGGAGGAGTTGCTATGAGTCAGAGATTCAGGTCTAACTCCATGGCACATAACAACAACATTATATATTGGTGTATAGGTGACATGTGTGTGTGTGTGTGTGTATAAAAATCTTCATTGAACAGATTCATTTTTAGCTGGATTTCTACACAAGCAAAAAAGAATAAAACTTTGGTCCAATCTGTTTAAAAGAGAAGTCATCCTGTTTTCGTAATTCCAAACTTGGGAAAAATTTTATGTGAGGTAGTGAATAGACATATTTAACTGTAAAAGGAAAAAAGTGGATTACAGAGAGTCTTGGGATTAAAAGAAAGTTTAGAGCTGTTCAGTTCAATTAGAGATCAGGACTTTTGAATCCCTGAAACAAGAACATCAAAATATGTTTTTTAATGTACATTTGATTTAACTATAATACATTAAGTAAAGTAAATAATTTATGTCTTCCTCTTGATGTATTTTTAAAGTAGACATATTTGTTTGGTCAATACCTACATAAAATATAAAACTTATTAATATTCATGTCCTTTCACAATAATTAATATACCAACAACCTCATCCTCAGTCTAATTACTATAATCACTCTAGTTTACTTTTGCTTGCTTTTAAAATTTATAAAATAGAATCATAAAGGATGTACTATTTTCTGTTGGTTTTTCTCCTAAATTTTAAATTTTAAATAATTATTTTGTATTTTCTGCATACTTAAGTTTATTATCTACATCTAGTAACAGTTTATTTTTCCTGATACTTATGCCTTGTTATTTTCCTGTTATTATTATTATTTCACTTAACTGGGCTGCCTATCTATAGTTTTCCTGAACATAATTCAAAAAATGTTGCAATAGTACATAGACAGGTAAATGCCAGAAATACATGCAGGATTAAGAAGAGGACTTGGGATGAGGCATATCATTGCTGATGTCAGATAGATTTTGGCTGAAAGCAAAGAATACTAGAAAGATGTTTACCTGTGTTTTACTGACTTTCAAGGACATTTCCTTCTGTGGATCATAAAAAAAATTATGGATAACTCTGTGAAGGATGAGAATTCAGGAACACTTAATGGTGTTTCTGAGGAACCTATACCTAGATAGACCAAGAGGCTTGAATAGAACAAAGAGACACTACATGGTTTAAAATCAGGAAAAATGTGCATCATGGTTGTATTCTTTCACCATACTTATTCAGTCTGTATGCTGAGTGTCTTAGGCTGGGGTTCTCCAAAGAAGAAAAACTAGTGAATTTTTTATATATAAATAGAGAGAGTAAGAGAAACAGCAATTTATCTCAAAGAAACTGAAGGAGACTCCATTTTCCATTGATTGACTACTCATAGCAGATCTCATCATGGAGGAAGTACATTATATCAGATCACATCATAGAGAACAACTACATCATAACTGCTAAACCATTTAGAATCATGGCCCAGCCAAGATCACACACAACCTTAACTGTCACACTGAGCAAATAATCTGAGAAGCTAGAATATGTAAAGATGAACATGACATCAAAATTTCAGGAAGACTCATGAAATATGCAAATGACAGAAAGTTACTTGCTAAAAGCAAGGAGGATTTGGAGCATTTAATGATGAAGATCAAAGACTACAGCCTCCAATATGCATTTCATCTCAATGTAAAGAATACGAAAATCCTCACAACTGCACTAATCAGCATCATCATGATAAACAGAAAAAGATGAAAGTTGTCTAGGATTTCATTTTACTTTGATCAACAATAGACACCCATGGAAGTAGCAGTTAAGAAATAAAAGTAGTGCAATAAGCAAATTTGCTTCAAAAGACCTCTTTAAAGTGTTAAAGTGCAAAGGTGTTACTTTCAAGACTAAGGTGCACCTGCCCCAAGTGATGGTATATTCAATCACTCCATACACATGTATGAACTGGACAATGACTAAGAAAAATTGATGCATTTGAATTATGGTGTTGGTGAAGAATATTGAATATACCACAAACTTGTAGAAGAATAAATCTGTCTAAGAAGTACAGTCAGAATGCTCCTTAGAAGTGAGGATGGAAAGACTTTGTCTGATGTAGTTTGGACATGTTTTCAAGAGAGATCAGTCTCTAAAGAAAGACTTTCATGCTTGGTAAAATAGAGGAAGACCCTTCAATGAGATGGATTGACACAGCATCTGCAACACTGACCTCAAATATATAGCACGAATTCTGAAGCTGGAACAGGACTAGACAAGTTTCATTCTGCTGTACACAGGCTTACTATGACTTGGAACATACTGGACAGCACCTAACTACAACAACAATAGCTAATGTATGCAAAAGCTCTGATAGGAGTGTGCTATTTTGAGAGAGATTTAAGAACTACTATTCACAGGGATAATCTTGCCAGATATTCTCAGTTAATATTATGTACAAGTTAATGTACATAACAGATACAAGCCATTTTTCAAAAAGAGCTACCTGATATATCTCTACATGATATTGAACTGAGAGACTATATATAATAAACTATTTTACAACAAAAATCAGCCTTATAACCACACTAGAAAACAATTTCAGCTATTATTATTTACAAATATTGTTCTTTTTTTAATTCCTTAAAAATTATCATGGCAGACTGCTGGTAAGATGGTGGAATAGGCAAACAACACTACACAAAGACAAGAGAAAAGAGAAACCAATTGACAGAGACACAGAAGATAATCATGGAGCCCTGAACTTTGAAAGGAAGTATACAGAAGTGGATTAGGCACCAACTACTGGAAGAACCTGATTGAAAACTGTGAGTACAGAGTAGGATGGAGCCTAGGACTGTCGACTACTATGTTGGCACCAATAGTTGAATAGTTACAAGTACTGTTGGGACATAAGAATGGGCCAAAAGATCAGACCTAGGTGCCAAAAGCTGCAGGGACAACTTTGCTGGTGGCCAATGACTAAGTAGGGAAACAGCAAAGAAGGAGACAACCCAAACTATGACTTTTGTCTGTTCAAAGGGCACAGACATTTGGATTGTTTACAAGCAGTGGCCATTCTGGATATTTAAAGAGCCTGAGGGAGCAGCCATTTCGAATATTTGTAAGAGGCAGTCATTTTGGATATTTAAAGTGACAGCATCCTCATTCAGAGTCCAAGGACCTAAGAATAGGCTCTGCTTGCTGAGGATGGTAGGGACATACAGGAAGCTGACAATGGGAAAGAAGACAGGTGCTGAGTGTATAAGTGCTGCCAACTAGTGAATAGAGGAATATAGTAACCTGCTTACTTGGATAACATCAAAACAAAACAAAGAAAATGAAAGGCTTGGGCAAATCACTCCAACATACAATCACCAATTAAATATAAACACAAAAATGTCACAATGTCACGAGACAAAAGAGCATCATAGTCCACACAAAGAAGCAAGATAAAACAGGAGAGATGAGGGATGAGGATACAGACCCAAAACACATTCCTGAGGAAGAAGCAGCATTGGAACTCTCTGATAAGGAATTCAAAAAAACTATATTTAGGTACCTTCAATGGATTGAGAGACAGATCAAGGAAAACACTGACAAAATTGAAGAAAACAATTTTGAAAAACAATACAAGAACAAAATGATAAAATAAAAGAAAAATTAGAAATGATACAAAATCTACAGTTAGAAATCCAGAAGATTAATACAAAATTTTCAGAAATAGATAGCACATTAAATGCTCAAAGGAGTAGAATTGAATCAATGCAAGACAGAATTAGTGAGATTGAAGACAAATACCTCAATACTTCTTTAGAAAGAGGTCAATCAGAATAAAGATCAAAACAAAATGAAGAAACCCTAAGGTTCATGTGGGATCCTATCAAAAGGAATAAAATATGTGTAATCAGAATTCCAGAAAAGGAAGACAAATAAAACCACAGAAATAATTGTCGAAGATTTCTTGGAAGACAATTTCCCTGGTATGAAGAAGGAAGAAAATACATCCACTCAAGAAGTCCAACAAACCCCAAACAGGATAGACCCCAAAAGAAAATCACCAAAACATATCATTATAAAACTCACCAAAACCAAAGACAAAGAAAGAATTGTGAAAGCAGTATGGGAAAAATGAAAAGTTACCTACAAGAGGCAACCAATAAGACTAAGCTCTGATTCCTTGGCAGAAACCATCCAGGTGAGAAGACAATGGGATGGTATATAAAAAAAACCTGAAAGGAAAAAAAAAATCCAATCAAGAATTATTGACCCAGCAAAATTGTCCCTCAAATATGATGGTGAAATTAGGACATTTCCAGATAAGCAGAAATTAAGGGAATTTGCTAAACCAGACCAACCTTACAAGAGATGTTAAAGTGATTTTTTTAGAAAGAGAACCAACAACTGCATATAAAAACCAACCATTAGCACACATTAAGACATAGCCCAGAAACCAACCCAGTTATGGAAGTATCCAAAGTAAATAAATCTACAAGATTGTAAAGAGGGAACCAGAGACATCAATTGATAAAGGAGGACAATGACAAACCAAAAAGAGGGAAAAAAATGTGTAGTAACAGAACTTCTAAATGGTAGGGAACTCAAGACAACTGCAAGATAGAACGGACTGTTCTAAACTTGGGAGGAAAATTATAAACCACAGGGTAACCTCAAAGAAAAATGATAAACCTTCACCTCAAAATAAAATACAAGACAAGCAAAAATACTTAGCAGATACTAAAACAATAGCAATGAAAGAAGTGATAACATGATTCATAAAAAAAGGAGCTCAGCACAGAAAATTATATTAAACAAAGAAATCAGCAACACCACAAAAAACACATAACAAAATAACAGTAACAAATTCTTACTTGTCGATAATCACGCTGAATGTCAATGGATTAAATGCACAATTCAAGAAATGGAGAGTTGCAGAATGGATAAGAAAACATAACCCATCGATATGCTGTCTACAAGAGACACAGTTTAGAGACAAAGACAAAAGTCAACTAAAAATCAAAGGCTGGAAAATGATATATCAAACAAATGGCAACCATAAAAAAGCAAGAGTGGCAATATTAATTCTGATAAAATTGCCTTCAAGGCAAAACCACTACAAAGGACAAGGAAAGACATTTATATAATGATTAAAGGATCAATTGAACAAAAGGACATAGCAATAATAAATATCTCTGCACTCAATGAAAGAGCCCCAAAATACATAAACTAGACTCTAACAGAACTGAAAAGACAAACAGTCATAGTAGGAGTCTTTAATACACCACTTTAAATCACAGATAGGCAAATGGAAAGAAACTCAAAAAAGATGCAGAAGAAATAAACAATACAATCCACCAACTTGACCTTATAGACATCTACAGAGCACTTCACCCAACAAGAGCAAAATATACATTCTTTTCCAGTGCACATGGAACATTCTTCAGGATAGACCATATGTTAGGCCACAAAACAAGCTTTAACAAGTGTAAAAACATTGAAATACTGCAAAGCTATTTCTCAGATTCCAATGCAGTGAAATTAGAAATCAACAGTAGGAAGATGAATGGAAAAAGATCAAATACATGGAAACTGAATAACTCCCTCCTTGAAAATGATTGGGTAATAGAATAAATAAAAAATGAAATTAAAAAAGTCCCCAAATCAAATGAGAATGAAAAAAAAAACAAATCAAAATATTTGGGACACAGCAAAAGCAGTAATCACATACCAATTTATAGCAATAGATGCACATATCAAAAAAGATGAGCCAAAATGAACAACTTAACCCAACATCTCCAACAATTAGAAAAAGTGCAGCAAAAAAAAAAAAAAAAAAGCCTACACTCATCAGAAGAAAATAAATAATAAAGATTTGAGTAGAAATAAATGAAACAGAAAATAGAAAGACAGTAGAAAAAATCAACAAAACTAGAAGTTAGTTCTCTGAAAAGATTAATAAAATTGACAAACCACTAGCAAATTTAACAAAAGAAATGAGAGAGA
>NW_006922288.1:67941-70371 GCF_000298275.1 Orycteropus afer afer
TATTTTCTGAGGATATGATCCTATACCTAGAAAACCTAAGAGAATTAGCAAGAAAACTACTGGAACTAATTGAGAGATTTAGCATAGTGTCAGGATACATCAACATCCAAAAATCAGTTGGATTCCCCCATATCTGCAAAGAGATTGCTGAAAAAAGAAATAAGGAAATCAATACTATTTACATGGGGTTGCTATGAGTCGGAAATGACTCGACGACACCTAACAACAACAACACCCAAAAATAAAATATTCAGGAATAAATCTCGCTAGGGATACAGAAGACCTGTACAAAGAAAACTACAAATCACTACTCCAAGAAACCATAAGAGATCTACATAAATGGAAGAACATACCATGATTGTGGATAGCAAGATTGAATGTTGTGAAAATGTCAGATCTACCCAAAGCAATCTATACATTCCATACAATCCCAATTCAGATCCCATCAGCATTCTTTGAGGATAATAGCAAAAAGATGGAAACAACCTAGGTGCCCATCAACAGAAGAATGGATAAGCAAACTATAGTACATACACACAATGGAATACTATGCAACACTGAAGAATAATATAGAATCCATGAAACACCTCATAACGTGGATGAACTTGGAGGACACTATACTGAGTGAAATAAGTCAATCACAGAAGGACAAATATAGCATTAGTTCATTATTGTAAAAAGTCAAAGAAAGGTTTCTATATGGAAGGGAATTTTCTTTGTTGGTTATGAGGGGTGGGAGGGGATTGGAGGGAACACTGAAAAAAATGCATTGATCCATGTCACTTTTTTTTATGTATTTCACAATATATTAATTATATTTCATTAAAATGTATTTTTGAAAAATTATCATGATAAAATATATACAACAAATTGTCATTTTAACCATTTTTTAAAGTAAACAACTCAGTGACATTAATTTGTTTCACCATGTTGTGCAACCAAAATATTAATTTTCCAAAATTTTTCATCACTCCAAACAGAAAACTCTCTTAAAAACTCCCCGTTTTCCCCTTGCTCTGCTCCCTGGTAACTACATATATATTTGACATGATTCGGGTGAAAGTTTACAAACCAAACTGTTTTCCATTCAACAATCCACACATTCTGTTTTGCAACATTTACTACAATCCCCCTACTTAATAGAATTCTTTCAACTTTTGCCTGTGCTCACACTTTCCTTTTATCCTTCCTTCTCATCCCTTCCTGCCTTCCTAACATTATCTCTGGGAAAATGCTGTCCTCTTGATCTCACATGCTTGATTGTCTAATAAGTGCATACCCTCGTTGTATTACTGTTCTCCTTATAGGCCCATCTATTGTTTGTCTGACACTTGAGTCATGGGGGTTAAGTTCAGTTCTTAGCTTAAAGGGTGAATTAGGGCCATAGTCTCAGGATTTCCACCAATCTTTATCAGATCAGTAACCTGGTGTTATGATGAGTTTTGTCTAATAATTCCCCCCATATCTTCCAGGACCTATTGTGATCCCTTTTAGAGTGGTCAGCAGTGGTAGTTGGACACCATTTAGTTCTTCTGGTCTCAGGGTTGTGGAGGCTGGAGTTCACATGGTCCATTAGTCCTTTGGAATAATTGTTTCCTTGCATTTTTTTTTAATTTTCTTTTTTGCTCTGGATGGGGAAAGACCAATAGTTGCACTTAAATGGCCATTCAAAAGTTTTTAAGACCCCAATCACTACTCACTGATGTTAGATAGAACTCACTGCCCTGGAATCAGATCCAACTCATAGTCACCCCTCCTTGGGTTTCTGAGAGAGTATCACTACAGAAGTAGATCTCCCAATCTTTCTTCTGAGGAGAAGCTGGTGGGTTTGAACCACCAGCCCTCTGGTTAGCAGTCAAATGCCTTAGGCAATATGCCAGCAGAGCTCCTGCCGTTAGATGTAGAATACTGACTTTGTGGACTATGTTATGCCAGTTGACCTTAGAGTCCCCAAGATCATGGCCCTGAGTCCATGCCCAGGACTCATTACCTCAAGGTTTTGGTTATGATTGAATTTTTATTTTTGTAATTTGCCCCTGTATGCTCTACTACATTCATGGATATATTTCCAGCACATATAAGCACATAGGTAGCATTACCCTCTGTCACACCTATATATATTCGTGGGTGTAGTTCCAGTCACCTTTCAAAACTCTTGTTCAGTTTGAGTGTCTATCTATATATCTACCAATAGATCATCGTTATTACTGTTACTGCAGGATTGTGCATTTAATAGTATTCACCTTATCTGCCCTTAATTCTTATACTTCTCCCCATGTCTTCTACTTCTTTGATCATTTTGTGCTGACTGCTCCCTTATTGTATATTGCTTTTTTTTTTTCACCAAATTTAATATGTCTACCCCTTAGTTGGTGATTTATAGAAAACTTCAACACATCAACAACAACAAAAGCAGAGAATATAATTTAA
>NW_006922288.1:70671-73460 GCF_000298275.1 Orycteropus afer afer
ACTATGCCACCAGAGCTCCTTATCATTAACCATTAGAGAGTGCAAACCAAAACAATAATGAGATATCATCTCACCTCAGCGTTTATAGTGAAGTTTAAAAAAAAAAATAAAACAGAAAACATCAAATGCTGGTGAGGGTGTGGAGACTCTAGAACCTGCACACACTGCTGGTGGGATTATAAAATATACAACTACCATGAAAAGCAGTATAGTGCTTCTCTGAGAAATTGGAAATAGAAATACTGTATCATCCAGCAATCTTACCATTAGGTATATATCCTAAAGATATAAGAGCTATGACATATGCACATTCAGGTTCATTGAAGCATTATTATATAAAAAGATGGAAACAATCTAGGTGTCTATCAATGGATTAATGGATAAATAAACTATGGTCTATATACACAATGAAATACTATGGAATATTAAAGAATAATGATGGATTTGTGAAACATCTCATAACATGGATGAAGCTAGAGGACATTATGATGAGTGAAACTAGCCAAACACAAAAGGACAATTATTGCATGAGACCACTCTGCAATAAAAGTTATGAAAAAGTTTACACAGAGAAAGAATCATTCTTTGAAAATTACCAAGGGTAGGAGGGGAAGAAAGTGAGTAAAGCGCTAATAAGGCTTTTGTCTCTATGCATACGAATATGATTCTTAAGCTCTGACATACATAGACGTATGTTTCTGATTGTAAGTACATTTATGATCCTCCTATCTGGATATCTAATCCCATTGGAAATATGACATTGAAGCTTAGTAAAAGGCTTTCCCAAAGCATGTGACTTAAGAAAGAATACATCTTCCTTTCAAGACTCTATGGATCCATAAAATGACAATTGACATTGGTGATATGTAAGTTCCTCTCAAAACCTTATTTTACTGTTCTTGATTAAGACAAAGAATTTACTTTTGGATTTAGATTTATTTTTTCTCTTCCTTATTCTCTTCTTTCTTTCTTCTTATGCTAATGTTTTTTCTCCACTGATAATCAGTCTAACAGTTAAATTTGTTCTACAATCATTCTGAGTATTAAAAACCAAATTCTTGGTTAATAATACATCATTAAAAACCCAGCGTAGTAACATATCAAGAGAGATCAATGACACTGAATTTCAATGATTTGCATAAGTTCTATCCATACTTTAAATTCCAACATAAAAATGTTTGATCTTTAATTTATATATGATGATGAGCTGGAATTGTAACAATGACATGAAATAAGAAAAGCATGGTGAAAATAACAGATTAATAAGACATTAATAATATAAAAATTCTACTTGGTTAACTAAAGCTGATAAAAGTGGCTTGGAAACTTGTCATTTTTTCCTCTCATCCCGTGGTTTTCAGTCCTCTCTCCATTCAATAAAAATTTGCCTTATTAATTCAATTTGCTACTGACCAATTTCCTTAGCATTCTCTTAGTAATCAGGTCAATCATTTAATATTGTAGTATTTGCATTAACTTAATCCTGTATTAGATAGATGAATTCTTCTGCATTAACTCTTGAGCAAGGACACTATAATTTATGTAGTAATCATAGAAAACCCTAACAAGGTTGTTTCCTTCTTATTACTAACTGAAGGGGAGCTATCATTTCTATGTCTTGGATACAAAGGCTGTATAATCCGAGCAGCTTTCCTCAATTTAATTGAGCTACATACTTGAAAGGTTATCCCTGTTTGTGTAAGAATTAGATCTGAGGCATATAATGAAAATTTGGAAATATCAGTGCCTTTTGAAAATGGAAGTTTATATCTCTTATGTCAGGAAGACTTTTGTTGTTAGATGCTCCCAAGTCAGCTCCAACTCATATGGACCCTATGTACAACAGAACAAAACACTGCCAGGTCCTGCGTCACCCTCACAATCTTTGCCATGCTTGAGCCTATGTCTACAAATTTCTCAGTAATCTAGTTTGCTTCCTACCTATTTCAATCTACATTTCTTGGTCAAAATTAGTTGTAGGGTGCACCTAGCTGCAGGAGAAGGTGAGAAATATGTTCTTTAGCTGAGTGAATTTACCGCACTAAGTAAATTCAATATTTTGTTACTAAGGAGAAGAAGAATGTTGGAGAAGATAATTAATTATTTGATCCAATCCCAACAAACCTAATACAAATCTCTGGGTGTTGTATTTAATTCAGAGAATGATAAATGCAATAAATACATTTTGATTGTATTTAAACAATCAGGTTCTAATTAAGGAGCATTAAAATAAAAAGTACATATCAGAATATGTAAAGTTGAGGAAATAATTTATATGGAATTCTAGAGGACACATCCATGTCTATTTCATTTAAGAAGACTGCAATAAAGAGATAGAAACAACCTAAGTACCTATCAACAAAGGGATGAATAACCAAACTATGGTACCTGCACACAATGGAATATTATGCAACACTGAAGAGTAATGTAGAATCCATGAAACACTTCATAATGTGGATAAACTTGGAGGACATTATGCTGAATCAAAGTCAATTACAAAAGGACAAATATTGTATCAGCCCACTGTTGTAAAAAATTAAGGAAAGGTTTCCATATGGAAGGAAACACTCTTTGTTGGTTATCAGGAGTGGAAGGGAAGGTGACAGAAAATTCCTAGATAGATAAGAGAAAAGTACTGATTTGAGTGAAGGGAAAGGCAATATATCAAAAGTGAGTGACCAATACAATAACACTAAGGCAAAGGAAGACACAGAGAGGTGCACAAGAGGTATAGACAGCAAAGATAAATTTACTCTGTAAATTTTCACCCAAATCACAATAATGAAAAA
>NW_006922288.1:74690-87941 GCF_000298275.1 Orycteropus afer afer
CTCCATGGTGGAATCAACTGAGAGCAACTGAGTAGCTCCTTAGGGAATGTTGTCTGCTTCCTGTATATAAGCAGAAGCCTTGGGAAATGGTCTCTATCTTATGACACGCTTGGAGCCTGCATGTAGCTGTGTCATTGTACAGCAGCCTGCCATGCTCTGCTGACCTTGGGACTTACAATGGACTTGGAGTAATGGCCTGCTGTGTGGGTTGGTAACATTGGGAATGTGTCTTTTTACTTGTCGTCCTTGGGTTTGTTACCTTCAGCAGCCAGCAGCTGAGTGAGGAAAAGCTTCCAGCTTCAGTGGGCTGGGAGCAGGAGGCAGAGCTGAAACCCAAGGTTGAGGGGCTTTCACCCAGCCCCTAGAGCCTGGCACTTTGAACTTGGACTTAAAGCCTCCAAATTGTAAGAGTAAACTGTTTGTTAAGGCCATCCCGTTTGTGGTATATTCTTGTCAGAGCAGCACTAGGTAACCAGAACACATGGAATTCCATTGTGTGTATGTACCATAGTTTGGTTATCCATTCTTCTGCTGAGGGGCACCTAGGTTGTTTCCATCTTTTTTCTATTGTAAGTAGTGTTGTGATGAACATACATGTGCATATATCTGTTCTTATCCTGGCTCTCATTTCTTTAGGAAATTTACCTAGTAATTAAATTGCTGGGTCAAATTGTATTTCTAATTCCAACTTTTTAAGGAATTGGAATACTGCTTTCCACAATGGTTATATCACAGTCTCATCACCAGTGTATGAGAGTCCCAATCTCTCCATATCCTTGCCAGCATGTGTCATTTTCTGTCTTCTTGAACTTTGCCATTAGTGCTGGGGTGAGGTGCTATCTCATTGTTGTTTTGATTTGCATCTCTCTGATGGCTAATGATTCTGAGCATTTCTTCATGTATTTGCTGGCCACCTGAATATCCTCTCTGGTGAAGTGTGGTGGCATAGTGCCAAAGGAATTTGATTGAGTACTAACCAAAATGCTGGCAGTTCAAATCCACCACCCACTTCTCAGAAGGAAGATTGGGCAATCTACTTCTGTAGTGTTGCCAGCTCAGAAACCCAAGGAGGGGTCACTATGAGTCAGATCCAACTGGATGGCAGTGAGTTTGGCTTGGTTTTTGCCCATTTTTCAATTTGATTGTTAATCTTTTTGTTGTTGAGGTATTGGAGTTTTCTATAAATTTTAGAGATAAATCCTTTGTCAGATATGTAATTATCTACAAGTATGAATTTGTTTTTGTCATTTTGTTATGTGCTTGTTTGTGGTGTTGTTAATTTCTTTGTTTCATATAATTTTCTGTGCTGAGCTTGTTTTGTTTATGAATTATGTTATCACTTCCATCATTGCTATTGTTTTAGTATTTGCCAAATATTTGTGCTTGTCATTTTTTTTTTATTTTGATGTGAAGGTTTATTATTTTTCTTTGAGGTTACCCTGTGATTTATAACTTTCTTCCCAAGTTCAGAACAGTCTGTTCTATCTTACAAGTGTCTTGACTTCCCTACTATTTAGAAGTTTTGTAACTACACAATTTTTCCCTGTTTTTGGTTTGTAGTTGTTCTCATTTGTCAGTTGATGTCTCTGGTTCCCTGTTTACAATCCTGTAGGCTTATTTACCTTGAATACTTCCATAACTTCATTGGTTTCTGGGTTATGTTATCATGTGTGTTTATGGTCGGTTGTTGTTTGCTGTTGTTGGTTCTCTGTCCAAAGGACTCCCTTTAGTATCTCTTGTAAGGTTGATCTGGTTTAACAAATATCCCTAATTTCTGCTTATCTGGAAATGTCATAAGTTTACCAACATATTTGAGAGAAAATTTTGCTGGGTATATAATTCTTGATTGGAAGTTTTTCTCATTCAGGGTTTTATATATACCATCACATCGTCTTCTCACCTGCATGGTTTCTGTCAAAAAGTCCAAGCTTAGTCTTATTGTGGTTTTTGTAGGTAACTTTTCTTTTTTCCTGTGTTGCTTTCAGGATTGTTTCTTTGTGTTTGGTTTTGGTGAATTTGAGGATAATATGTCTTGGTGATTTTCTTTTGGGGTCTACCCTATTTGGGGTTTGTTGGACTTACTGAAATCCATTCCCATCTTCATCATACCAGGGATATTCTCTTCCAACAAATGTTTGACAATTTCCTCTATTTTTTTTTTTTTTGTCTCTTCCTGCTCTGGAATTCCAATTACATGTAGGTTATTCCTTTTGATTATATCCCACATGAACCTTAGGCTTCCTTCATTTTCTTTTGATCTTTTCTCTGATTGATCCCTTTCCAAGGAAGTATTCAGGTATTTGTCTTCAATCTCACTAATTCTGTCTTCCTTTGATTCAATTCTACTCCTTTGCCCTTTCAATGTGTTATCTATTTCTGAAAATTTAGTAGTAATCTTCTGGATTTCCAGCTGTAGATTTTGGATCATTTCTAATTTTTCATTTCTTTTGTCACTTTTCTTGTATTGTCTTTCAAAAATCTTCTAGGGTTTTCTGTGTGTTTTCCTAAATTTTTTCAGTTTTTCCCTAGGTATGTCTCTCAATTCACTGAAGGTACCTAAATGTAATTCTTTTGAATTTATTATCAGGGAGTTCTAATGCTGCTTCTTCCTCAGGGATGTGTTCTGGGTCTGTATTCTGCTCCCTTGTTTCTCCTGCTATCTTGTTCCTTTGTGAAGGCCGTGATGCTCTGTTATCTCCAAGACATTGTGGCTTCTTTTTTAAAAATTTATGTATGTTGGAGTAACTTGCCCACAATTATCATTTTATTTGTTTTGTTTGGACATTATCTACATAAGCAAGGTACTGTGCTCCTCTGTTCAGTAGTTCAGCACTTGTACACTCACTACCTATCTCCTTTCTTATTTTCAGCCTCCTGCATGTCCCTGTTGTCCTTGGCAAATGGAGCCTATTCTTAGGTCCCTGGAATCCAAATGAGAATGCTGTCACTTTAAAATCCAATATGAGCACCACTTGAAACATTCAAATTGGCTGCTCCTTCTGAAAGCCAAAAGTCCATAGCTCAGTTTGTCTTCCTCTTTGCTGTTTTCCTTCCTAGTTATCAGCAACCAGTGCAGTCATCCCTGCAGCTTGTGGTGACTAAGGCTGATCTGATTAGGTCAATTCTCAGGTCTCAACACCACTTGGAAATATTTAGGCTGTTGGTCCTGACAGAGTAGCTGATAGGTCACAGCTCCAACCATCTCCATACTCAATCTTTTCATTCATGTTTTTCCATGAATTGGTGCCTAATCCACTTCTGTATAATTCCTTTCAAAGCTCAGGGCTCCAGGATTATCTTCTGTATATCTGTCAATTGTTGAAGAGAATCTGTGTAGCTTGTCTGCCTATTCTGCCATTTTACTGAAAGTCTTATTTGAATTTTTTATGGGTTCAGCTAAGGATACTAGACAAATATCTGTGCAGGATGTGGTTAATAACATTTCTAAAACTGTTGAAAGGCAATATGGGGAAAGGGGGAGCAAAATATTCCCATGGGGCTTGACAAACAGTCCTGCCAGAACACTGATATTAAATTATTTAGTCATTTAAAATTTTTGGCAAACTGATCAAAGAATGCTTATTGTGGAAAGTTAGGGATTCAGATTCCTTTTGTTTTGAGGCTCCCATTAAGAACACAAATCTATTAAAGCCAAAAATGCTTGTGGAGAGTATGGCATATTAAAATATTCTTTGCTACATAAGTTTCATTTTTGTAAATACTAATACCTATTGAGTCCATAATGGGTAAATATTTTAAAAGCCAGCATGTTGGAAGGAGGAAGAAAGCTCTGATCTTTAGAGATGGGAACACTCATCTTGGTGCAAACACAAAATGCACAAAGAGGATTCAATCAAATTCAGAAATACAAAAGACTAAAAACCTCTTAACTTTGCATCTTACATGCCAGGAAATGTAAATACTAGAAATACTAGAATCAGCAAACAAAGAAATATGTGCAAATACAAACACCCACCAAATGAAATCATTTTAAATACCCTCTAATTTTCACCTGGCAGTACTTAAATTCCTTTTTTCATTGTGTGGCAGAATCACTTAGTGACTGAACAGAAAAAATGGAAACTCAAAACCCACTATTGCTGCCACTAGTGTAGACACAATAAGCTATGTAAAATTAAAATCACAATCAAAATCTACCTTGGCAAAGAATCAGACATAGAATGTAAGAACCAAAAATGGTCAACCACAGAAGTTATCAGATCAGCCAATAAAGGGTGAATCCAGGATTTCAGAAGTCCAATTCAAATAAGGTGAACTTTCAGACTACATGTTTCCCTTAGTCCAAGGGATGAATACAAATGGGTAATATCTCAGTTTCTTTATGAATAAAGTCTCAAAGAATAATTCAAAGACAGCTAGCTAATTATTAGTAAACTATTTTCTTGTCTAAAATCCCTGGGTAGCACAATCAGTTTTTGTTTGACTATTAGCACAGCTTGAACCCACTCGGTGGCACCACAGAAGAAAGGCCTGGTGATCTGCTTCCACAAAGAGAAGAGCCTAGAAAACTCTATGAGCAGGTCTACTTTAACACATAACATTGCCAGGAGTTAGAATCAACTTGAAGGCATCAAGGTTTTTATTCCTATAAAAGAGAGATAAGTTAATAAGTTGATTTTATCTAACAAAGCAAAGCCAGGATTTATATAAAAGAAAAAGCAGAGAGGGAAAAAAATTAACTGCAGAGATTCTGAGAAGATAAGTCTTGTTTGCACTTTATTGAGTAAACCAATTGACTGGCAGATAGCAAGATCTTAGTCTGGATGTGATATCCTGATTATGTTAAGTAGAATATTCAAAAAAAAAAAAAAAAGTGTTTTCAGTTGCTCATGAATTTTTCAGAGAGCTTTAAAAATTTTGTTTTGCAAGAAACATTTCAGCCTTTCTGTGTCTTTCAGCACTTCCACTTTAGTTCATCTATGTCTGCTCCTTTTCCTCATCACTTTCTCACTCTCTGATCTCTTCTTACTAGCTTCTTCATAGCTCCCTTTACATCTTTGTTTCTTAGAGTATAAATAAGGGGATTGAGGGTGGGAGTTACTACAGTGTACAAAAGGGTTATAAACTTTCCCTGACTGTGGGCATAAGAGCTGTTGGGATGGATGTAAACAGCTATGATGGTCCCATAGAACAGAGACACAACCAATAAGTGAGACCCACATGTTCCAAGAGCTTTACACCAAGCCTGTGCTGACTTGATCCTCATCACCACTTGGGCAATGTATCCATAGGAGACCAAGATGAATGCCAGAGGTAGGAGGAGCAGTACCAAGGAAGCCAGGAAGAGCTGGACCTCATTGGCATGAGTGTCTACACAGGCCAACTTGATCATGGCAGGCACTTCACAGATGAAATGGTAAATCCTTCGGTTCCCACAAAGGGGCAGCCGAAAGGTGATGGTGCCCTGGATGAGGGTGTTGCCCACTCCACTCAACCATGCCACTCCTGCAAGTGACTGGCAAAGCCGTGGGTGCATAACAGTTGCATAATGAAGTGGTTTGCAAACAGCAGCATAGCGATCATATGCCATGACAGCTAGAAGAACACACTCAGTGGATCCCAGTGCCAGAGACACATAGAGTTGAATAGCACAGCCTATAGGAGTAATTGTCTTGGCTGGTCCATGGAGGTTCCACAGCAGTTGAGGCACAATGCTGGTGGTAAAGCAGAGGTCAACAAAGGAGAGATTTGTAAGAAAGTAATACATTGGCATATGGAGCATGGGATCCAGAATGGAGACCAGGATGATGGCTGTGTTGCCCACCAGTGTCAGGAAGTAGGAAATCAGCACAACTATGAAGAGGATCTTCTCAAGCTGTGGTTGATCAGAGAAGCCCACCAGTATGAAATCACCTTCCAAACTCTCATTATTCATCATCATGACCCTACTTATGAAAAGGACACATAATAGCATAAAAATATAGTTGCTGTGTCCAAAACCCAAAACCAAACCCATAGTTATCAAATCAGTGCTGGGTTGTGGGAGGCAAATAGAATCAGAAATGTACTTGGGAGAAATTGACCTTGAAAGTCAGGAGAGAGGGGGTTTATGGAGAAAGAGAAAGAAAGAAACTTGTCTGGTTTCAGGAGGAAAATAAAAGTATGAAGGACTTTCTTGAAGAACTGCTAAAAGATATGGTTCAATAAAACAAACAATACTAAAAGTGAGAAATAATGGTTTCTTGATATTCCAAATTGTTTCACTTTTCTGCAAATCTACCACCTTCTTTCCCAACAGCATCTTGTAAAATTAGAAGCAAATTAATAAAAAGAAAGGTGTTGTCCAATTAATGAACATCTTGAACTATTCTATCATTGGTCAAAAGCAGCCCTAAGGGCTCAGTGGTTAGGTCTTGGTTGCTAACCAAAAGTTTGAGTAGTTGAAACACAAAACTGCTCCACAGCAGAAAAATGTGGCAATCTGATTCATAAAAATTACAAGCTTGGAGACTCTATGGGGCTGTTCTACCTTGTTCCATAGGTTGCTATGGGTAGAAATCAAGTCAATGGCAAAAGGTATCAGTAGTGAATGTTAAAAGTAGCAAATAATGAACACACTTTTTTAAAAAAACATTAATTTTGCTATACTCTGTGTTGTCATACATATTTACCAATGTGATAAGATGGTATGAATCAATAATTATCATGTTTTTTAATTACTTAATAAGCATCTACATAATATGTAGATATCCTTCAACATTTTTTCTTATACTATAAAAATTATCAGTTGGATATTTTACTTTTTGTATCAATTAGCTTTGCAAAATTTTGTTCATTGATATATTTCATTGAATTTTTCTTTGGTATGTAATCCATATTTTCCTTTATATACCTTCCCATTACATAGTAGAAGAATAACAAGTTCTTTTGACTGCCTTGCAAAATATTACTAATTCATTTAATAATGCTTCCATGTCATATGTCACAGCTGATCTTCAAATAAAGGAGATGGGGATAAAAAAGAAAAAACATCTTTTGGAGATTTGATACAAAATACATGTATATATTGCATTTTTGCTGATGGCAATTAGACAATCTTTTTTAGCAAATAGTGTTTAAGTAGATAATTAAAGATGAATACAAGTTAACCAGAAGCTCTGGTGGCATAGTGCCCAAGGCATTTGACTGCTAACCAGAAGGCTGGTGGTTCAAACCCACCAGCCACTCCTCTGAAGGAAGACTAGGCAATCTACTTCCATAGATACACTGCTGGAAAACCCAAGGAAGGGTCACTATGAGTTGAAATTGACTCCACGGCAGTGAGTTTGAGTGAATAAAATGAAACTTGAGGAAAGAAGGAATTGCTTTTTTTTTTTAAGTTTAATGTTGAAAAGGCATTGAAGAGAAGAGGCATATCTTGCATGATAGGAGTAGTCTGGCAATAGTAAGCAGGAATGGGAAGGAAGAGGAATGTTTAAAGTTTTGATTTACTCAAGGATGTCATAAATAGGACAAGGGAAGGTCAAGAGAGAGCACGCAATTTTTTTTTTTTTTTAAATATTTGGCCTCAGATTGCAGAATGGATTGGCAAGGAATAGGTTGATACATGAAAACATGAGAGTCAAAAGGAAGAATTGACAATTAATTAGAGGTTTGTTTCTTGAAAAATTAGGTGTCCTTGACAGAGTCAACACTCAAACCAAACTCACTGCCATTGATTTTGACTCATAGTAATGTCTATTGTGTTTCTGAAGCTGAATCTTTATGCAAGTAGATTGTCTCATCTTCTTTCTGAGGAGCAGCTTCTGGGTTTGGACCACTAACCTGGTTAGCAGTCAAATGCCTTAGGCACTGAGCCTTCAGAGTCAGAAGACATGAAAACTGGAGAAAAAAAAAATTGTGAAAGTATAAGATTCACATATTTCTAAATTTTGATTCCTAAAAAATTGAATGGATAAGAAATGTTAAAGATGGTTCAATCCTGCTATTTGGTTCTTTATCATACACCTTCTCCTTAGTCATACAGTTGAAAATACCCAGAATATCATAATTAGAGACTATCATTTTTCTCCCTACAAAATATTCTCCCCTTCATAATTTTCTACTACTTATATCCATTATCTCATAACTGCATCAACTGAATTTGAATGTGATGGTAATGTTTTTCCATATTTCATGCACACTAACCAATATATCTTTATGCTATTTATTTTTTTAAAAAAGAAAATACTTTTTTTTTTTTTAACATTGGCCTAGAGGATGACTATTAGCACAGCTTGAACCCAAGCAATGTTAGATGGTCTCTTACCTTTCAGTCTGTATTCCTTATTTCCTTGTTATACACTATTCATGGACTAAGGCAGGGAAAGATTCTCAAGATAAAATTTTCTTTTCTTAAAATACAAAATTCACAAGCCTCAGCATTGACTACAAGACTCTGCACAATTTTTGTTCCCCTTTGGGTTTTAGAATTATTTCCCCATATTTAAAGTTTACTATTACAATAGCCAAATAAAGGGAGTGCTGCTAGCATAGTGCTTAAGACACTTGACTGCTAACCAGAAGGCTGGCGGTTCAAACACACCAGCCACTCCTAAGAAGGAAGGTTGGGCAATCTTCCATAGTGATACTGCCTCTGAAACCCAAGGAGGGTTTGCTATGAGTCGGGTCTAACTCAACGGCACATAGAAACAACAACATAGCCAAATAAATCCTTTACTTCTCCACTCACACAAAATTTCAATTTCTGATTCAACTCCTTTGCCAATCTTATGTCTCCTCTTTGCTATAACTATTCCATTCCTTTTACCCTTAAAAAGTAAATAAATAAATAAATAAATAAAAGTGCCATCCAATGATTATAATACATGGAGACTTCATGTGTTGCAGAGTAAAACTGTTCCTTGGGTTTTCTTCTATGTGTTGTTGTTGTTCTTCTATGTAATTTTCACAAAAAAACCCTGGTGGAACAATGGTTAAGGCTTCAGTTGCTAACCAAAAGTCGGTGATTTGAACCCTCCAGCCCTTTCACATGGAAAAGATCTGGAGATGTGCTCTTGTAAAGATTACAGCCTAGGAAACAACATGTGGAAGATCTATTGTCATATGAGGTCATTATAAATCATATGTATGTATGTATTATAAGCCATATGTATGATGTACAACAACTGTCTTTATAAATATAGATTCCCAGGTCTTCATTTTGCAGTGTCACTTGGTAAATTTGAACTGCTAATCTTAAAGCTCGTATTCCAAAACAAACCTGTCACACTAACAAGGAACCTGTAAAACAACTTTTTTTGACCTGCTAATATTTGCCTGTGAACGAACATCTTCCAAAAGAACTCAAATCTATTCTCTGCAAACACTTCTCTTCTGTAATCCTGAGATAATTTGCAATAATATGTCAATTTGCATTTCACAGAGTCAATTTGCATTCATGTGTCCTCAAATGCAGAATAAATTTTTAAAGGGCAGAGACATTTCTCTCAAGTATCTTTCTTGTTATTCTTAGCATACAGGCCTATGTTTGAAACATAGAAGGAACCAAATAAATACCTCGAATAAATTAGCCTCTTTATTTTTTCTATTAAACAGCTTGTCTCCTTATTTTTCCCCTCCTATCTAGCAAAAAAAAAAAATTATGTTTATGTTATTTGTTGTGTTAGAGTTGGTTCTGACTCACAGCGACCCCGTGTACAACAGAATGAAACACTGCCCAGTCCTGTGCCAGCTTCACAATCTCTGTTATGCTTGACTCATTGTTAGAGGTGCTGTGTCGATCCCCTTCATTGAAGTCTTCCTCTTTTTCACTGACCCTCTAATTTACCAAGCATGATATCCTTCTTCAGGGACTGGTACCTCCTAATAACATGAAAGATGTGAGACAAAGTCATAAAACCATGTGTCATAAAACCAGTGTAATTCAATACAACATACATGTTTTAAAAAACCACTGCCATCAACTAGATTCTGATTCACAGCAACCCCTATTGGGTTTCCAAGGATGTAAATCTTTATGGAAGTAGATTGCCTTATCTTCCTCCCATGAAGCAATTGATGGGTTCTAACCACCAGAGATAATTACAACATACGTATAATAATGTTCATTATAAAGCAAATATCAAATTATTTCAAAGGACACACATCAATCTTAAAGATGAAGTTTAAAATGTATTACTGTGAAATACTTAGAAATATTAGGGAGTTTTCTGAAGGTAAGTTCTCAAGACATAATCTCCAAACTTTTCTTTTGATACAATTCATGTTCACATTTATTTAACTCTGTCCTGATACATTCATTCACTTGGCCTTAATTCATTGCCATGGAGTTAACATCTCACAGCATCCCAATAGGGCAGAATGGAATTGCCTCATAGGGTTTCATCTTTGGGTATCATCTTTATGGAAGCTGACTGTGGCCTCTTTCTCCTGCAAAATAGCTGGTGTATTTGAACCACTGACCAGCCAGCAGCTGAGTACATAACTATGTGCCATCAGGACTCCAAATTCATTTGTACTTAGAAGATAACATACATGATTACAACAATTTACTTCATTGCACATATTAAACTTTCTATATTTGAATAAGTATAGAGTCTTTTCAATTCTCTCCAATTATGGAGAAAATAGAATTATTTCTATTTACAGAGGTTACAGGGACCAAGAACACATGCATATATATAACACATATGCAAACATAAAAAGCTGATTTGTAACATTTATATATTCGAAGTTATGAATATATTAGACAGAATTCATATTTGTAGCCTTTTAACACATTATATAATTAGAAAAAATTAAGAAAGAAATCTAAGAATGTAGAGAAGGTTCCCCAAAATGTAGGGAAACTACCCTACTTACTTTCTCCCTGCTAAATCTCCCTGTATGGTATATACATACTTAAAATTAAGGCAGTCACATAAATATAATTTATCTCACATACAACTCTTTTCTAAAAATAGTAAAAGGCAAGTGAATTTGGTATTCCAAACTAAAAACATATGAAAGAAGACAGGCAGAAAAGTTAAGTGAATTATTTGCTGGGTTAGGTCAAGAAGTCTAATATGAGCAGCTCAAAAAAATATGTTTCCATATGTAATTTATTATTATGTAGATGGGCAAAAGAATGATGTAGGCTTCATTACTTTGTTACCTCTGAAAATTTTGTACCTTCATTCTTCTAAGTATTTTCCCAAGACAGGACGATGGTTCTTATGAATGTACTTTAAAGAACCATGGGATTCTGACCATTAATCTCTGAACCCAATGCCAAATTTGGAGTGGGAGTGCTGATTTCTGGAGCCAGAAAACAATGAAGTTTGTTACTCTAGCAGGAAATAATATTAGGTCTCAGAACAAGACCTTGGGGACCCTGTATTCCCAATAGGTCAATTAATACCAACCACAAGAATGACCAAGAGTGAAGGTTTCCTGGGGAACTTGTATGGAAAGAACTACTTCTGAACACTTAAATCTTCAATGTAAAAGGCTTAGAGCACCTCGATTTACATACAATACAAAATCTTGGAAAAGTTCTCACACTTTGTAAGGTACATGCCTAGAAGCATGATTTTCACAGCATTACCACAATCACTGCCTTATTTAAATAATTGCTGTTTAGTCAGGACACAGTTAACAAGAATTCATAAAATGAACATATATGTATGTGTCACAAATCAAAGTAAACCAGTAGGATACATTTTCACATATGGATTCTGTTTCAGGAAAACAACAAAAAGGAATTTGTAGTAACATAGTTCCTTTGGTCAGCATTTCTAAAACTTTTAAAACATTTATTTCATTTCTCTTCTTAGCAATTTTCAAAGTACATTAAAGGGTCTTTCTTCTTACATTAGATTTCTCCCAGTATATCTCCAAACCTTTTGAACACAGAACATTATATTGAGTAATGTTTATTAAAGTTTTGTGTAAATAGGATGGTAGCTTTAAGACACTGTCATAGAAACATATATTTAAGGATAAAAAGGGCAATTCAATGTTGACATCATCTGTAAATCACTAGTTATAAACATGCAAAGAACATAGATTTCATGGAGAGTAATCACAAAATTTCTATGGAGGGGATCAGGCTGAGGTGAACACAGGAAACCCTTCTCTCACTTGTGACTTTGATAGGGTCCTAAAACTGAGCCCAGTTCATCATAGGATACACACACACACACACACACACACACTGGTTGCACAGTGCCTAAGGCATTTGACTGTTAACCAGAAAGTTGGTCGTTCAAACCCAGCAGCTGAGCTGCTCTGAGGAAGGAATATTGGGCAATTTACAATTTACAGCCTTGGTTGGGGTTATATATATATATATATATATATATATATATATATATATAACCTGAAAGTAGACATATACTGGTGTATAGGTGATGATGGATACCACTTAAGCCAGGATGATGCACCCACACACTCAATGGTAATGCATCCCTAAAGCAATAAACCATGGGACACCAAAGGACCAACATTCAAACTGAGGAAATGCAGGACAAACAGGAGTGCATGATTATGAGGGGCCCAGGGGGAGTGTTGCAGGGTAGGGAGGGGAGGAGGCTGGGTTGGGGTTGGACATGGCAAATGGGGAATGAAACTAAATGTATGCATGACTTTGAATGTAAAACAAACTCTTAAAAAAACAAAAAAAAACATACTATATGGAGTGGAAATTAAGTTAAGAATCCTTATTAAATAGATTAATTTTTGGCTGGGTTTCTACACAAGCAAAAAGGAATAAAACTTTGGTCCAATCCATTAAAAAGAGGAAACATCCTGTTTGATAATTCCAAAACTGGGAAAAATTATATGTGAGGTAGTGAATAGACATATTTAACAGTAAAAGGAAAAAAGTGAATTACAGAGAGTTGTGATTAAAAGTAAGTTTAAAGTTCTCCAATTCAGTTAGAGATCAGGACTTTTGAATTCCTGCAATAAGAACATCAAAATAAGTTTTTTAATGTACATTTGATTTAACAATAACACACTTAGTAAATAATTTATAAGTCTTCCTCTTGATGCATTTTTTAAAGTAAACATATTTGTTTGACCAGTACCTACATAAAGATATAATATTTATTAATATTCATATCCTTTCACAATAATTAATATACCACCAACCTCATCCTTAGTGTAATTAACATAATCACCCAAATTTACTTTTGTCTGTTTTTAAAATTTATAAAATAGAATCATAAAGCATGTACTGTTTTCTGATGGTTTCTCTCCTAAAATCTAATTGAAAAAAAATATTTTGAATTTTCTATATACTTAAAT
>NW_006922288.1:88041-89118 GCF_000298275.1 Orycteropus afer afer
TCTATAGTTTTCCTGAACATAATTCAAAAAATGTTGTAGCAGTACATAGAAGGTAACTGCCAGATCCGATGCATGCAGGATTAAGAAGAAGACTTCGAATGAGACATATCATTGTTGATGTCAGATGGATCTTGGCTAAAAAGCAGAGAATACCAGAAAGATGTTTACCTGTGTTTTATTGACGATGCAAGATCATTTCATTCTGGGGACAACAAAAATATTATGTATAACATTGTAAAGGATGAGAATTCCAGACACTTAATGGTATTCATGAGGAACCTGTACCTAGATAGACCAAGAGGCAGTTGCTCGAATAGAACAAGGGGGCACAACATGGTTTAAAATCATGGTTGTATTCCTTCACCATACCTATTCAGTCTATATGCTGAGTGTCTTATGCTGGGTTTTCCAAAGAAAAACTAGTGAAATTTTTATATATAAATACAGAGAGAAAGAGAGACAGCAATTTATCTCAAAGAAACTGAAGGAGACTCCATTTTAAATTGATTGACTACTCATAGCAGATCTCATCATGGAAGGAAGTACATTATATAAGATCTCATCACGGTGAATGACTACATCATAACTGCTAAACCACTTAGAATCATGGTCCTGGCCCAGCCAAGTTCACACACAACTTTAATTGTCACACTGAGCAAATAATCTGAGAAGCTAGAATATATGAAGATGAACATGGCATCACAATTTCAGGAAGACTCATTAATAACATGAAATATGCAGATGACAGAAAGTTACTTGCTAGAAGCAAAGAGGATTTGGAATATTTACTGATTAAGATCTGGAACATTTACTGATTAAGATCAAAGACTACAGCCTTCAACAGGGATTTCTCCTTGATGTAAAGAATGCAAAAATCCTTATAACTGCACCAATAAACAGCATCATGACAAACGGAGAAGGGATCAAAGTTTTCCAGGATTTCATTTTACTTGGATGAGCAATCTACACCCATGGAAGTAGCAGTTAAGAAATCAAAGTAGGAGGCGGGGCAAGATGGCGGACTAGGCAGAAGGATTGCACAGACCCTCTTCAACAAAGAAAAGGGAAACCAATTAA
>NW_006922288.1:96288-108772 GCF_000298275.1 Orycteropus afer afer
GAAGAGTATGAAGGGAGGGACACTGGGAGGAGGTAACTATGGGGAGGAAGTGGGAGGGGAGCTGCTGCATTGTAAATTTTGGTCAATGACATGAGAGAAAGTATATGTGAACTGCTGTATGAAAAGTGAATTTACTCTGTAAATCTTCACCCAAATCCTAATAAAAAATAAATAAATAAATAAAACAAAAAAGAAATCAAAGTATTGCAATGAGGAAATTTGCTTCAAAAGACCTCTTTAAAATGTTAAAGTGAAAAGCTGTTACTTTGAAGACTAAGGGGTGCCTGATGAAAGCGATGGTATTTTCAATCACTGCATATATGTGTGAACTGGACATTGACTAAGAAAAATTGATGTATTTGAATTATTGTGTTGGTGAATAATGTTGAATATACCACAAACTTACAGAAGAACAAATCTGTCTAGTAAGAAATACAGTCAGAATGGTCCTTAGAAGTGAGGATGGCAAGACTTCATCTGATGTACCTTGGACATGTTTTCAAGAGAGACGAGTTTCTGAAGAAGGACTTCATGCTTGGTAAAATAGAGCATCAGAGAAAAAGAAGAAGACCCTTCAATGAGATGGATTGACACAGTGTCTGCAACAATGAGCTCAAATATATTACACCAATTGTGAAGCTGGAACAGGACCAGGCAGAATTTCATTCTGTTTCACACAGGGTTACTATGACTTGGAACACAGTGGACAGCACCTAACTACAACAACAATAGCTAACTTATGCAAAACTTCTGATGGGAGTGTGTGCTACCTAGAGAGAGATTTAAGAGCTACTATTCATAGAGATAATGCATATTTAGGGTTTATTCATGATTTCTACATGCTCTTAATGTTTTTAAAGCATTTGGCTGCTACCTAACTTTTATGTGTGCTTTTAAAACATTTGGCTGCTACCCAACTTTCAGTAGTTCAAACCCACTAGCTGCTTCATGGGAGGAAGATGAGACAATCCACTTCTGTAAAGATTTACAGCCTTGGAACACCTATAAGGGTCCCTATCAGTTGGAATCAACTCAACGGCTATGGGGTTGGTTTCATTCATGGTGTGAACATTGGAGGGTTTTCTATCTTCTTCAGAGGTCTTGATTATACATTTTAAAACAAAGCAATGACTGCTAATTGGTGACAGTCTAACTTTCAAAGCAAACTCTTTACTATTAAAGTTTAAACTAAATTGAAGTACTTGTGTGACACACAAGATTTGTACTCCACTACTAACTTAAAGTTGGCAATTAGAATTCACCGAGCAATGCAGTGGACGAAAGTCCTGGTGATCTGTTTCTGTAAAGATTATAGCCAAGGAAATCAGATGGAGTAGTTCTATTCTTAAATCTACCATGTCACCATAAGTTGGAATCAAATAGCCAGTAACAAATTTGGTTTTATACTAAACTAAATCTTTTTTTTTTAGTAACAGTAGTTTTAATCCTCTTAATCCCATAATGTGAGTGTTTAATCTGGTTTCAAAATATAAATACTTTATTTAAATGTAACAAGATTTTCTCCCAAAAAGAAAAAAAAACTTAATTCTGTTTCAAAATTTATTATGTGAAACTAAGAGATGCTCAGAATCACCTCCAGACTTTTCACTCATGAAACAATACCCTGTCCAAATGACAGAGGTATGTCAAATACGTACAAAGTTTACAAAAGCATTGGCGGAATTTTCTTTAACCCACTTGAGTCAATAAGTTACCAAACCTTATTATTTTATGTGCGTTCATCTTAAACTGAAAAATATAATAAAACTAGAGCAAATATCAAATCCGCCCTCTCAAGGACTGTTTAAACATTTAAATATAAACTGTATCTGTTTAAAAGCTTATGTATTTTTCCTACCATCTAAGAAAAACTTAAATATTTTCTAATAAAAAATAGATTATAAATAAAATACTTTAAATACTAAAGGACAGATTTAAAAATAAATAAATAAATAGAACCTCACTGATGTCGAGTCAATTTCTACACATAGTAACCCCTCCTTGGGTTTCCAAGGTGGTATCTCTACCGAAGTAGATTGCCCAAGATACTTTCATTAAAAAGAAACATATCCTCAAAGCTCTAAGAAAATGATTTTAGCTAATGGTATCTTAAAATTGAAATTGCAAAGTTTCTATGAAATCTTAAAATTCTTTGGTCTGAAGTTTTGTTCCAGGCTTAATGGTTATGATGACATGATATACAACTTTAAATCCTCATAAAATCTCCACATATGAAGTCATTGCTGAAAGACTATGAGATTTATTCTAACTTCCACTCTCACAGCTGCCATCTTAGTACATTCTAATCTTGCCAGATATTCTCAGATAACTAATATTATGTACAAGTTAATGTACATAACAGATACAAGCTATTTTTCAAAAAGAGCTATATGATATATCTCTACGTGATATTGAACTGAGAGACTATATATACTAAAGTATTTTTTTTAAAATCTGCCTTGTAACTAAAATGGAGAACAATTTCAGCTATTATTATTTACAAATATTATTCTTTTTTTAATTCTCTAAAAATTATCATGATAGACTTCTGTTAAGGTGGCAGAATAGAGAGACAAGCTATGCAGACCCTCTTCAGCAAAGAAAAACCAATTGAAAGAGATACAGAAGATAATCCTGGAGCACTGGCCTCTGAAAGAAAGTATATACAAGTGGATTAGGCACCTCCTAGTGGAATAAACTGATGGAAAACAGTGAGTACAGAGATGGACAGGGCTGTGGACTGTTAGCTACTTTGATGGCACCAACAGCCTGAATATTTCCAAGTGGTGGTGGGACCTGAGAACTGACCTAAAGATCAACTCTGGTTGCCAAGGGCTGCAGGGACAACTGTTCTGGTGGCCAATGACTAGGAAGGGAAACAACAAAAAGGGAGAAAACCTGAGCTGCGGACTTTTGGCAATCCGGAAGGTGCAGCCATTTTGATGTTTACAAGCAGTGGCCATTTTGGATATTTAAAATGACGGCATTCTCATTTGGATTCCAGGGACCTAAGAATAGGCTTCATTTGCCAAGGGTGGCAGGGACATACAGGAGGCTAACAACAGGAAAGGAGACAGGTGCTGAGTGTATAAGTGCTGCCAACCAGCAAATAGAGGAGCACAGTACCCTGTTTACTTAGATAACATCCAAATGAAACAAAGAAAATGAAAGTTCTGGACAAATTACTCCAACCTACAATCACCAATTAAATATAAACATAAAAATTTCACACTGTCTCAGAGACAACAGAGCATCACAGTACACACAAAGAAGTAAGTTAAAGCAATAGAAACAAGGGACCAAGATATAGACCCAACACACACACACACACACACACACACACTGAGGAAGAAGCAGTATTGGAACTCCCTGATAAGGAATTAAATATATATATATATATTTAGAAATCTTCAACAGATTGAAAGATCATTGAAAACACTGACAAAATTGGAGAAAACCCTAGAACAATATTGAAAGACAATACAAGAACAAAATGATAAAACAAATGAAAAATTTTGAAATGATACAAAATCTACAGATAGAAATCTAGAAGTTTAATACTAAATTTTCAGAAATAGATAACATATTGAGTGGGCAAAGGAGTAGAATTGAATCAATGGAAGACAGAATTAATGAGATGGAAGACAAATACCTCAATACTTCTCTGGAAAGGGCTCAATCAGAAAAAAAGATCAAAAGAAAATGAAGGAAGGCTAAGGTTTATGTGGGATACCATCAAAAGGAATAACCCACATATAATCAGAATTCCAGAACAGGAGGAGACAAATAAAACCACAGAGAACATTGTCAAGTATTTGTTGGAAAGGAATTTCCCCAGTATGAAGAAAGATGAGAATATATTCCTTTCAAGAAGCCCAATGAACCCCAAATGGGATAGACAGACCCCAAAAGAAAATCACTAAGATGTGTCATCATCAAACTCACTGAAACAAAAAACAAAGAAAAAATCCTGCAAGCAGCACAGGAAAAACAAAGTTACCTACAGGGAACAATCAATAAGACTAAGCTCTGATTTCTCAGCAGAAATCATGCAGATGAGAAGACAATGGGATGGTATATATAAAACCCTAAAAGAAAAACATTACCAACCAAGAATTATATACCCAGTAAAATTTTTCCTCAAATATGATGGTGAAATTAGGACATTTCCAGATAAGCAGAAATTAAGGAAATTTGTTAAAATCAGACCAACATTACAAGAGATGTTAAAGGGAGTCTTGTGGACAGAGAACCAACAGCAGCAAACAATAACTGACCATTAACACACATGATGACATAACCCAGAAGCCAACCCAGTTATGGAAGTATCCAAAGTAAATGAGCCTACACAATTGTAAACAGGGAACCAGAGACATTAATTGACAAATGAGGACAGATACAAACCAAAAAGAGGGAAAAATTGTATAGTTACAGAAATTCTAAATGGTAGAGAAGTCAAGAGAACTGCAAATTAGAACGGACTGTTCTAAATTTGAGAAGAAAATTATAAATCACAGGGTAACCTTAAAGAAAAATGATAAACTTTCATATCAAAACAAAAAAGAGGACAAGCATAAATATTTAGCAAATATAAAACATTAGCAATGAAGGAAACGATAACACGATTCATAAACAAAACGAGCTCATCACAGAAAATTATATGGAACAAAGAAATCAGCAATACCATGAAAAAAGCACATAACAAAATGACAGCAACCAATTCACACTTGTTAATAATTAAACTGAATGTTAGTAGATTAAATGCACCACTCCAGAAACAGAGATTTGCAGAATGTATAAGGAAACATAAGCCATAGATATGCTGTCAAGAAGAGGCACACCTTAGAGACAAAGACAAAAAATACACTAAAAATCTTTTTAATCTATTTAAAAAGTTGGAGAAAGATATATCAAGCAAATGGCAACCATGAAAGAGCAGGAGTGGCAATATTAATATCTGATAAAACTGGTTTTAAGACAAAAACCACCATAAGAGACAAGGAAAGAGATTATATAATGATGAAAGGATTGAATGAACAAGAGGACATAACAAAAATTTCTATATTTATGAAATATGAAAGAGCTCCAAGATACATAAACCAGACTCTATCAGAACTGAAAAGACAAATAGACGACCTCACAGTCACAGTAGAAGATTTTCATACACCACTTTTAATCACAGATAGAACAACTGGAAAGAAACTCAGCAAAGATACAGAAGAATTAAACAATGCAATCTACCAACTTGATCTTGTAGACATCTTCCAGTCAAGAACATTTCTAACTAGGACGCACTTTTAAAATAAATCACTTTTGTTGGATTATTTCCAAAGCAGAACAATATAGAGTGTGTTTGTCTTATATCTTAGGCTGAGTAAGGTGGAATGTGAAGCCAAGCCACTGAGCTATTAAAACTATTTTATAACCTTCCTCTGCTTTTTTTCTTACATTCAAGCACCACTGAAAATTCATCTCATAATTTATTTCAGAATTTTGTCAGTGTTTAGTGGACATTCAGTGTTTTATAATGTTGAGTAAGAATCTATACCTCAAACTAAACTCACTGCCATCAAGTCGGATCTGACGCATAGCAACCCCTTCTTGGGTTTCTGAAGCAACATAACTATGGAAGTAGATCACCCAACCTTCCTTCTGAGGAGTAGCTGGTGGGTTAGAACCACCAGCCTTCTTGTTAGCAGTCAAAATGCCTTAGGCACTATGCCACTAGAGCTCCTAAGAATCTATAAGATGTAATTAATCATGTGGCATGAAAATACTTTATCATCAGATTATATCACAGTGCCTATTAGAAAGACTTGATTACTGACTTTGAATGACTTGTTTACTGGTAGTGATCCCTCCTTAGGTTTCCAAGGTTGTTGTTGTTGTTGTTGTTGTTATGTGCCGTCGAGTCGCCCCTGACTCATAGTGACCCCTCCTTGGGTTTCCGAGGCAGTATCACTACGGAAGTAGATTGCCCAACCTTCCTTCTGAGGAGTGTCTGGTGGGTTTGAACCGCCAGCCTTCTGGTTAGCAGTCAAGTGCCTTAGGCACTATGCTACCAGGATATTAGGTAGTTTCCAAATTTTTGAATTTTAGAATTTCAGTTAAGGAATTGTGGACCCTATTACCTCTCTGACTTACCAGAGATAAGGCAACTTGATCCTCATAACCGTACACATTTTCCTCAAAAGTGACTATAGTAACAAATATGATAATTATGACTACCATTTATTTCATAGTGTCAATGTACCTATAATAAGTTATTTATTAATTAAGGAAAAAATAAATATGTTATACCTTGAAAAAACAAGTTACCAGATATGATTGATGTCCTATGATCTCAGTCCTATGATGAACTGAGAAGAATAAAACATCACTTCTGAGATATTCTTCTTAAAAATATATAATCTTGATCTTATAATGAGAAAATATTAGATAAACCCAAATTAAGAGATGTGTTGAAAAAGAACTGGCCAGTCCTCTGAGTGTAACTCATGAAGACCCCATGCACATGGATCATTTGCCATGATAGACCACATGTTAGGTCACCAAGGGAGTCTTTATAAATTGAAAAAGATTGAAATTATATGAAGTATTTTCTGACCACAAGAAAGCAAAGCTAGAAATAAATAACACAAAACAAAACACCTATATAATATTCAAACATGGAATTAAACAACATACTATTAAGCTACCAATGAGTCAAGGTAGAAATAAAAAAAAATATATATACAAATTTTTTAAAGTCAATAAGAGTGAAAGCAAAACATAGCAAATGTTATGGGATGCAGTATTCAGATGTAAACTTACAGAGATAAATGCCTACATATAAAAACAAGATCTCAAATCAACACCTTACTTCTACAACTTGAGGAACAGTAAAAAAGAGAGCAAAATAAGTCTATACCAAACAGAAGAAAGAAAATAACAAAGATGAGACCAAAAAGAAATGAAGTTGAAAATAGAAAAACAACAGAGAGAATCAATAAAACTGGAAGTGGATTCTTTGAAAAGATAAATAAAATTGACAAGAAAAAAAAAAAGGAAATGATACAAGTAACCAAAGTAAAAACTGAAAGAGGAGACATTACAACTGACTCAATAAAAATAAAAAGGACTATAAAAGAATATAATGAAAAACTGCTTGGCAGCAAACTGAATGACCTAAGTAAAATTCACAAATTCTTACAAGCACACAACCTACCCAAATTGATTCAAGAGGAAACAGAAAATCTCAACAGATTCATAACAATGGAAAAGATTCAATCAGTGATTAAAAATCTCCCAACAAATAAAATCCTCAACCATAAGGCTTTTCTGGAGAATTCTAAAAATCTTTAAAGAATTGACACCAATTCTATTTAAACTCTTCTAAGAGAAGGCACAGGTACTTCCTAATTCATTCTATGAGGAGAATATAACACTGATAACAAAACCAGACAAAGACACTGTAAGGAAAAGAAACTACAGGCCAATATCCATCATGAATATAGATGTAAACCTGCTCAACAAAATACTAGTGAACAGAATTCACCAGTGTATTAAAAGAATCATACACCATAACCAAGTGGGATTTAATGCAGGAATGCAAACAGTTAAACAGCAGAAAAATCAATCAACATAATGCACCACAGCAATCTAGCAAAGGAAAAGAAAGACATGTTTATCTCTATGGATGTAGAAAAGGCATTTGATAAGGTACAACATGCCTCTTTGATGAAAACACTCCAGAAGCTTGGAAGAGAAGGGAAGTTCCTCAATATGATACAGGACATATATTTAAAAAAAAAAAAAAAAAAATAGCCAAAGTTACATTTAATGGAGAAAGTTAAAGAGCATTCTCCTTGAAACTGGGAATAAGAATAGGGTGCCTGTTCTCACCACTTCTATTGAAAATCATATTTTAAATCCTAGCCAGACAATAAGACAAGATAAAGCAATAAAATATGTCCAGATAGGAAATAAAGAAGTAAAATTATCTCTATTCACAGATAACATGATTCTTTATGTAGAAAAATTCCAAAAGATATGCAAAAAAAAAAAATTATAGGGCTAATAGAAGGATTAGCATAGTTGTAGGGTACAACATCAACAAACAAAAATTACTTGGGTTTCTATTCACAATGAATGGGAAATCTAAAAACGAAATCAG
Organism: Orycteropus afer afer; assembly: GCF_000298275.1. Lineage (NCBI taxonomy): Eukaryota > Metazoa > Chordata > Mammalia > Tubulidentata > Orycteropodidae > Orycteropus > Orycteropus afer. The sequence goes on from NW_006922288.1 coordinate 104,444, forward strand.
GGAAGTGATACATTTACAAAAACATCAAGAGAATAAAATATTTATTAATAAATTTAACTGGAGATGTGAAAGAATTATATAATGAAAATTATAAGACATTGCTGAGAGAGATAAAAGAAGAAAGAAAGAAACGGAGGGATGTTCCATGTTCACATATTGGAGGACTTAATAGTGTTAAGATGTCAATACTACCCAAAAGGAACGATGCATTTAATGCAATCCTGATCAAAATTCGAACAGCTTTCTTTACAGAAATGGAAAAACTAAACCTCCACTTTATATGGAACAGAAAGAGACTCTTTCTAGGTAAAACAATGCTGAAAGAGAAGAAAAAAACAAGAGAACTCACACTTCCTGATTTAAAATCATATTAGAGAGCTATAGTAATCAAAACAGTTGTGTACTGGTGTAACAATAGACACATAGACCACATAGACACATAGAATTGAGAGTCTGTAAATAAACTCACACTTCAATGGTCAGCTCCACCATTTGTCTGTCAGTTAATCATACTGTAGTGACTTGCATGTTGCTGTGAGGCTGGAGGCTATGACACAAGGATTTCAAATACCAGCAGTCACCCATAGTGGACAGGTTTCAGTGGAGCTTCCAGATTAAGACAGACTTGGAAGAAGGAAGGGGCCATCCACTTTGCAAAGAATTGGCCAGTAAAAACCTTATGAACAGTAGTGAAGTATTGTCTGATATATTATTGGAAAACTTTTTGGATAGCCCTGAAACATTGTCTGATGTAGTGCCAGAAGATGAGCCCCTCAGGTCAGAAGGCACTGAAAATATAACTGGGGAAGAGCTGTCCCCTCAAAGTAGAGTCAACCTTAATGACATGGATGGAGTAAAACTTTCAGAACCTCCATTTGCTGATGGGGTACCACTCAAAATGGAAAGAAACAGTTGGAAATATCCATTATTAATTGAAACATGGAATACACATTATTCCATGTGTATGAAGTATGAATCCAGAAAAATTGGAAATTGTCAGAAATTAAATGGAATGTCTAAAGATCAATATCTTATGCATTTGTAATTGGAAATGGCCTGGTTTTGGCCTCTTTGAATCAGATAACCATGTGATCTAGTATGCCAGGAGGGCAAATTGAAGAGGAATGGTGTGACATTCATCATCACAAAAAAAAATTTCAAAATCTATCTTGCAGTATAATGTTGTCAATGATAGAATAATATCCATATGCCTGCGAGGAAGACCAGTTAATACTACTATTATTCAAATTTACGCACCAAACACAAAAGCCAAGGACAAGGAAATTGAAAACTTTTACCAACTTCTGCAGTCTAAAATTGACCAAATATGCAATCAAGGTGTGTTAATTATCACTGGTGAATGGAATGTAATAGTTGGAAACAAAGAAGTATCACCAGTAGTTGGAAAATATGGCCTTGGTCATAGAAATGACACTGGAGATCCCATGATAGAACTTTGCAAGATCAATGACTTACTTATTGTAAATGTCTTTTTTTCAACAACTTAAATGGTGGCTAGACACATGGACTTCACCAGATGGAATACACAGGAATCAGATCAACTACATCTGTGGAAAGAAGCTATGGAGAAGTTCAATATCTTCAGCCAAAACAAGGCCAGGAGCTAACTGTGGAACAGACCATGAACTGCTCATATGCAGGTTCAAGTTGAAGCTGAAGACAAGTCAAACAAGTTCACGAGAGCCAAAATATGACCTTAATTATGTGCCACTTGAATTTAGAGATCATCTGAAGAATAGCTTTGATGCCTTGAACATCAATACCAAAAATCAGACGAATTATGAGATGACATCCAGAACATCATCCATGAAGAAAACAAAAGGTCATTAAAAAGATAGGAAAGGAAGAAAAGACAAAAATGGATGGCAGAAGACACTCTGAAACATTAGCTACAGAGAGTAGCTAATGCAGATGGAAGAAACAACAAGATAAAAGAGCTGAACAGAAGATTTCAAAGAGTAGCTCAAGAAGACAAAATCAATTATTATAATGAAATGTGCAAAGTCATAGAGGTAGAAAACAAAAAGGGAAGAACACACTATGCATTTCTCAAGGTGAAAAAAAACCGAAGAAAATAACTCAATCTTCAAGTTGCAATATTGAAAGATTCTTTGGGAAAAATATTGAATGATGCAGGAAACGTCAAAAGAAGATGGCAGGAATACACAGTCACTGTACCAAAACCAATCTGTCCATATTCATCCATTTCAGGATATGGCATATGATCAAGAATCAACAGTATTGAAGGGAGTAGTCAAAGCTTCACTGAAGGAATAGGCAAAGAAGCCTCCGAGAAATGACAGAATAACCATTGAGATGTTTCAACAAACTGATGCTGCACTAGAGACACTTACTTGTCCATGCTGAGAAATCTGGAAAACAACTACCTGGCCAACTGACTGGAAGAGATCCATATTTGTACTCATTCCAAAGAAAGGTGATCCAACAGAATGTGGAAAATATGGAACAATATCATTAATATTAGACATAAGTAAAATCATGCTGAAGATTATTCAAAAATGGTTACAGCAGTATATTGACAGGGGACTTCTAGAATTGCAAGCTGAATTCAGAAGAGGATGTGAAATAATCCTCATCAATAATCATTGATGATGTCAGGTGGAGTTTGGCTGAAAGCAAAAAATACCAGAAAGATGTTTACTCATGTTTTATTGACTACGCAAAAGCATTCGACTGTGGATCATAACAAATTATAGATCACATTGTTTGAATGGGAATTCCAGAACACTTAATTGTGCTTATGAGGAATCTGTACATGGAACAGTAGGGTGCGGTTCAAACAGAACAAGGGGACACTGCATGGTTTAAAATCAGGAAGGGAGTGCATCGGGGTTGTATCTTTTCACCATGCATAACTCAATCTGTATGCTGAGCAAACAATCAGAAAAGCTGGACTATATGAAGAAGAACGTGACATCAGGATTGGAGGAAGACTCATAAACAAAACTGTGATATGCAGATGACACAACCTTTCTTGCTGAATGTGAAGAAAACTTGAAGCATTTACTGATGAAGATTAAAGACTACAGTCAAGTCAGACCTGACTCATAGTGACCCCTCCTTTGGTTTCCAAGGGTGTATCACTACAGAAGTAGATTGCCCAACATTCCTTCCAAGGAATGGCTAGTGGATTTGAACAGCCAGCATTCTGGTTAGCAGTCAAATGTCTTAGGCACTGCCCCACCAGAGCTCCCTTAAAACTAAAGCAGAGAGCAAAAAAAAATCCAAATTTTACTGCATGTGTCCAGCAGTTACAGATCAGTTCTGGAGATTTCAAGAAAGCAGTCTACTTTGCTGTAAACTGTTTCACTTCCTAATGATGTTGAACTATAATTTTAATCCTTCATGAGGCTCAACAATCCATTTGGGAGACTGGGCTTTCCTAAATTGGGATAAATTAAAACAATCCTTCACTTCCTGTAATTGGCAGCACAGGAATTTATGAGTAAAATTAACTGAGGTCCTTTTCATTGAGGTTCAAGGAAATCCTTTAGTTAATGCCTTTTCCAACAGACATAATGAAAGGGAAGAGGTTGAGGACTTTCCAATATTTTATTGTTAAACACCTCTTTAAGAAAGGTAGCATGCTCTCTGGAACAAAGAACCAAGAATTGGCAGTATTTTAATAAATTAGCTTGGATTTAAATTGAATCTACAATAACTACTAAATATGGGAAGTTGATTAGCCAACATGTTACAATTTTGTAAGGGGTTAATTTATGGAAGCTGAAAGGAATGACTATCAAATTCATTAGCACCAATGGGAATGCTGTCAGCCAAGTTAACCCATAGAGGATGTGAGTTTTGCCAATTGAGTTTTATAATTCCATTCGTCCTCTCCATAAGTTCAAAATACTGGAGGCAGTAAGATCAATGGAGTCTCTGGTAAAATGAGAAAAACACGTGTTTCCATGTATCAGCCTATTCCTTTCCAATACATTCTGCAATCTGAGGCCAAGGATTTAATAATAATAATAACAATAATAATACAAACAACATGTTAATTTTCTGCTCACTCCTGACCTCCCCTTGACTTTTTAAAACATCCTTTGGATAAATTCAAATCTTTTACATAGTTTAAACATTCCTCTTGCTTCACATGCCTGCCTACTAATGGTATACTAATCCAACGATACCAGGTATTCCTCTTCTCCTCAATGCCTTTTTCAGTATTAAACTTTAGCAAACTATTCCTCTGTTTAAAAAAAAAAAAAATCTCTTTCCTTCAAACCTCATTTTATTCATTCATTAACTCCTATTCATCCTTCTGTTTTCCACTTAAACACT